>NW_026864799.1:0-44727 GCF_026571515.1 Ruditapes philippinarum | reverse complement strand
ATTGAATATGTGAGATAACTTCACATTATATTAGCAAATATTAACCTGGGGTCTTTCTTTACCAAAGTACCATTTAATTTCTAACCTAGTATTTGACAATATATTAAACTTGCACAGTCGACAATTATAACACTGGTTACTGTACATATTTGCAAGCATAATCATGAATTTGTAATGTATGTTAACGTTGGTCACCATGGTCATATATGGTCATATATAGTCATATACGGTCATGTTGGTCATATATAGTCATATATAGTCATATATGATCATGTTTGGTCACCTTGGTCATATATGGTCATATATGGTCACGTTGGTCATAAATAGTCATATATGGTCATGTATGGTCACCTTGGTCATATATAGTCATATATGGTCATGAATGGTATCTTGGTCATATATACTGTAGTCATATATGGTCATGTATGGTCACCTTGGTCATATATAGTCATATATGGTCATGTATGGTATCTTGGTCATATATACTGTAGTCAATATGGTTACGTATGGTCACCTTCTTCATATATGACCACGTATGGTCATACATGGCCACGTAAGTGACGTTGGTCATACATGTACATGTATATGGTTGTGTATGGTCGTGTATAGTCACGTTGGTCATTCATTGTCACGTATTGCCATGACGGTCATGTCTTTTTCTAATGTAAAACAATGTAAAAGTTTCACAAAATAAAACATATAGCAAAACAAATAGCAGAAGATTTGTATATAAAGATTTTTAAGGAGAGTGTTTCAAAACAAAGCTTTTCAAGCTTCCTACTCAATCCCGTAAACTTTATTTTATGTACCTTATTATGTAAATGTATAGATTATAAATAAATATTGTTTACACTTAAGAATTTAACGCAACAGTCTGTCCACTATTTTTTCTATTTGTAAAACCCATGTCAATCCTTTGCATTAATGAGCATTTGGAAAGGAAAAGTACAATTTGTTCTATTCGACGTTAAATCTGTAGCCAACAAGTAAACATTTATTTTTCTACCGTGCGTTTTAATTGGGATGAAAGTGTTATCTAATGAAACTGTAGAAGGTAATATGTAGCAGAACATATAATTGTTGAATATATGGTTACGAAATTACAGTGTAAAGATAAAAATGCCTATTTCTTGAAGGCCAATGCCTTCCTGGCATGATCCTCTCCCGGTCTTGTAACGGCTCGTGTTGAGCAGGACACGAAATTACAAAATTACAAAAAAGATATAAAGGGAGGGAAACGTTCCGCTATCTATTGCCTATATCGTGCGGTCAGAATAGGTCTCAATGAGCTACATGAGAAATGAAAATATCCGTTTAGGCAAAGACATATTCCAAACTTTCCTCTACTGACTTTAAGGTTCTGTCACTGGATGAACCTCGAACCTGAGAAACTCAGAATACCGCGGCTCTACCGACTAATCTAACCGGCCGCTTAAACATCTTCTTCCCTAGATAACCATGAAATACTCTCCCATTATCGTTAAAGTTTATATTTTAATAAGACCTTTTCTTTGTTATTAGTTTAAACATATATATTTTACCTTGATTGTGGAAAACTTTACTTTTATTTTAACCAGTTAAAGGGCCTCTTCCAGGAATAAAACAGTTCTGGTGTGTTTCTAAAACATAATAATCTTCACCCAAGGTAGACTCTTACCAAAGACTTCTGGCTTAAAAGGCAGACAACTTGACCAAAACGCTACCTCTTCCCTATTTACTTGGTTATTGATACATGATATATTATATTGAATTATATTATATCGTATTATTTCATGTCATATCATGACATATCTTTTCATGTCATATTATATCATATCATATCATATTACATTATATTCTTTTTTTCTCTCGTTTTTGTTGTTTTTCTGGGGTTTGTTAATTCATTAAGTGTATCTGAAATGAACGAACGTGTTATTTATCTGTCTTCAATATCATTAATGAACCAGTATTATATATATGCCAAGCACTTTAGATTTGCCTTTCCAAAGAATGCATATCTTTTATAAAAAAAAGGAAAGTGAACAATAGCAACAGATGTTCCATATTGATAACCACAATGAACAGAAAGTTTAAATCAATCACTTCAACATATGGTTTACAAATATGGGAGGTATTTTATCCTTGGGCAAACTGCAAAATTTTATGAAATTCATTTAAACATTAAATTTGTTTTCCCCGTTAAGTGTTCAAGTATAATAAGACTGAATTTTTTCTATAAATAGAAAAGTTTAATTTTAGAAAAATCGCCATATGTACGGAACATACCCTTGTTAAAAGTTTTTCATTTTCATTAAAAGGAAATTGGCAACGTGACTGCAGAAACAAGGCATTGCAATTTTTAATTACCTGTTTTAGAAATAAGCCAAATAAGCAAAATTTTCAAATTCAAAGGCAACCAAATTTTTTAGCTTAAAGTGTTTTTAGTCTAGATTAAAATTTAAAACAGTCTTTACAATTTGTAAGCAATTTTAAAGGAATAGGAATGGTTGGATTAATGTCTGTCTAATATAAATATTCATCATTTAAAAAGAGGTACCATGACAGTTTTCTGTTGACACCAACCCTTTAAGCATGTTAAGTGAGAAATTCGTGTTTTAAGACACAATTTTTTACTTGAGAAATAAGTTCATGGGCGCCGCCATTTTGGCGTTCTGTCACTCCCGAGACAGACGAGACCGAGATTGTGACGTGTTACACCCACTTCCGGTATAGGTGTACACGCAGGTACAACTGAAATATATCTTGATGAAGAACTTATTAATCTTATTGCCCACACTATATATAATAATTATGAAAACATCATATGGAACTAAATTGCTTTAATTTATCAATTGAAGACGCTGCGACATTAATTATTATTTGTTCGATGTTCAAACTTGCTGATGATCCCACCACATTATTTAAGCAATCGCTGCTTAATTTTCAAAGATAAACCATCAATTTAATTTGGGTACTATGAGAAACTTCTTCATATTGACGATGTATCCTTTTATTTTGTACTTAATTTTCCCTAGACAAGCTGTCCGAATAGGGTACATCGCCGGTCATGTATCTTTTTTTCAGCGTAAAGAATGGCGCAGGAAAATCGGCAGCAAGACTAATATCGTATGAAAACAAAACTGTCCGTAAGGTTATTTAGGCACCCAGTCAAAACTGTTACCAACAGCAACAGATTGCCCATTCCCCTGTAATTACGCATAGTCTTGGGTTTATCCAGTTCCCTATAGCTTTTTTCCACGTTATCTACTTACCCAATCCCTTTCCCACACAGATACGCATTTCTACTACCGTAATTTTAATCCATTAAAACAAAACATCATAAATCTACTTAATATTTAAAACGATTATTGGTAACTGAAAAAAATGTGTTGTTATTTTATGAAATGCTGTAATTTACAGTATAACATGACAGGTGCGGAACTTAATTTCCCCTAAGGTCATTCAGTTCACCGATGAAGCGTAAAAAATAGATGTCTATTTCGTCATTAGAATATTTGACAAGGGTGATTAACCAATCAGGGCAACATTGTGCATGATCAAAAGGTCTGTCGGCACAGAGGCATACAAGGAGCAATAAAATTCGTCAGTACACAGTGTGACAGGAACATTTGGTGCAAATTAGGAACAATTAAAATGGATAATGCACAGTATTAGACATAAGTAGAAAGAACCAGCAATTGTGTGAATAAATTATGCAAATTAGATTTTTGAGCAGCCAAAAAAATGTTTTGCCTGCAGTAAATATTAGGCTACGATTACGATGTAAATAAGTACCACTCAGCATCATACGTTGACAGACATGTTAACAATTTACTTTTCAAAAGAGTTGCTTATATTTTTGAAATGTGCACATCAATTATAAAAATGTTCACACTGCAAAAATTTAATTACATGTACTATAATGAACACGTTTTGGTAGGATTTCTATAATAATGATAATTATCGCCGTTCAATAATTAATAGCCAATTATTCGTTGGTGCATTTGTTTATTTAATTGCATTATTTGATTGTGAAACTTTGTTAAATAATAACATGTCTATTTATTAAATCTGTGAAATGTTGTTTAATTACAAATGAGACTTTATGAACATAGCATTGTTTGGAGTAACGGGCATCACTGGCCTGAAGTAATGCGACCGGTAGACGTTGATTTTTTATTTGATTCTTTATTTTTATTTATTTATTTTTTTTTATATTGTAACGTATTTTGAACCAAAAAAATCTCCTCTACACCTCCTGTAAAAATTAATTTGTCTGGTCAATACTTTATTATATTAATATTTCGCTACGATTCGACTAGACTAAGATGTGGGGAATTGACATCACGCGCACCTGTTTTTATACGGCCAATACACAAACATGGCTGCGCCTACTGATTTGTAGAAATCGGTGATTTAGAGATTTAAATTTTGTTATCATTCGTGTAATATCATTATTTGGCGGTAGAAAATTTGGAGATTTATTATTCATAGTATTATTTTTCTGAAATCAAGTTTTTATTCTAACCTTGTCTTTCCCTTTAATATCATAAAGTGACTGCCTGTCCGACTGGTTAACGCGGCGGACTTGTATTCAAAGGATTGCTTGCCTCGTGGATTCAAACGCCATGTCAGTGTAAGCCGCTGTTTCCGTGAGCAAGAACCTTTGCACTTATTGGTTAGTATAAGTTGGTTCCAGGAACGGATTCAAGAATGGTTCAATAAACTTAAAACTTCCAATACAATCGAGCTAAAATAAATAAGCATAAAACAATTTCAATACAAAAAATTTAATTCTTAGCTACCAATAGTATAGATTGTAAAACCTTGTCAGATTGCACGAATTTGAAGGCTGGCCTGCTTCTATACTGTTGGCAAGAGTACCACCAGGGTATTTTCGATAACGCATACCAACTGAGAGTCTTTAATTTGTCCACGTGTGTTTTCAAAGAGCAGTTTTATGCTAATTTTCATGAAAATTTTGAAAATGTGTTTAAATGTGTATAATATTGTTAAGTGAACAAAAATGAGATTTACACATTGCAAACGCCACTTACAATCCACATTTATTACCATAATTGATCCAAAATGTACAAAACATAGCCCCCCTTAGTGCATAAGACACGCAGTAGAAATATTGTAATAAATATTGCAAAGTTATTCTCTTATCTTTTAATCGTAGTTATTATCTGTACATTTATTCAAGTTTGATTTATGTAAATATTTTGGCTTATTTGGAGAAATGCATGCTTCTGTAAATTATACAATATTTAAAAAAATACTCGCAACTGCATATCGACAAGAGTGCATATTCATTCGTAAACATTTGTTTTTTCTTTTCTCTTATAAAAGCAACGGGAATGTCTATGAAACAATATTCAAATCTTTCTGATAATTAACAGCTAAATATGCATAAAATACACCCTGTCATTTTCAATTATTTCCTTTGGAATATTCTAGAAGTAAACAGTATTAAAATGCCGTTTTCGTATTCCCAAATCACTTTCATGTAAAAATGACAGCTTGCACTATCAATATCATTTGCTCTCAAATGATTTTTTTAAATTTTCCTTTCCGAGACATCGTGACACAAATGAGTACGGCGATGTTTGCTTGTTAAATTTGAAAGTCATTATCTCAATAACTAACTAAAATTAATAAAGAATCTTGTTCAATTAAATGTCGCTATTCATGCTAAGATGACTTGCTTTGCCATTCATAATACGCATTTGCAACATTAAATGTTGTTAGTATTGAAGACTCTGACGTAATTAACAATCCAAATTATTCGTATTTCTTTAGTCGGTGCTAGGGTAAGTAGGCAGTGAAATACACCAGGTAGGTAATAGGGGACATGTCCTTTAGAATGTCGCCATTAAGCCGCCGGTACACGGGACAGTAGTATGCATCATGAATCAGGCCGGTCCAAGTGGTAATGGTCAGTAGCAAGCGTCAGATACTGCAGTTCATTAAAGGTCATACTCAAGCTTAAAACATTTTGCTGTATTTATCTCCTTTAATGGTTTGTTATTGTACAATATATTTACACATTCTTGGCTGACTATCTTATTAAACATAAAGAATTTCGTAGAGATTTGATGCAAATCGTTTGTTTTAATGGCCTTTGACTGGGAAATTGGTTAACAAAAGCTTATCATTTAACCTGATTATTCTTGTCTAGACATTGAGATTTGATAATCCGCATATTGATACAGTCAGAAATATATTTATCCATTCAAAATAAGATGTAAATCTTCGCTTAATACTTTCATTACTAGATAATTTCAAAAACAACATGGCAAAATTACATTGTGTTTATTCTTACAGTTTCATATGATTTCGTTGTGGTATTTTACGGAAGTATTTTATTGTATGTTATTTCAGTATTTTGGTGCGACAGTTATATTTTCATCTTTTGACATGTCTTGGTGTCTTATTATATAGAGAAATAACAATTACTTGAGATGCATTTTGTTGTAATATCAGTTCATTGATTTTAAATTTCAATTCATTACATATATAATCAAGAAAGTTTAGGGACTTATTTATTCATAAACATTGATTTGCAATACTTTTACCAACAAGTTGAGGTCAAGAAAATTCAAACTCTAGACAAAAGGTTTATCAGTGTTATGAAAAGAAACAGTTATGTAGATTTTAACAGGTTTTATGGTACACTTTACAGTTATATGGCAAACAACCATTTCCCTATGCCCCGAAATAAGATTTTTATAGTGTATTCATATGAGCTTACAATTACTTTCTGAAAATAATTCGTGCATTTGCTACATTCACATTAGTTTATAAAGATATAAACGTTTCAAGTAACCAATGAAAATCGGCGTTTAAAACTTGTGCATGGACATTAATATTATATAAAAGACAATCTGGCCTGTGTAAACGATATTCATATTGTGTTTCTTTAAGGCTGTCATTTATATAAGCAAAAACGACAAGATGTCAATTATTGATTGCTTTATCTTTGCAATTTATTTTCGACAGACATTGATTGACACAAGATTTTTTTCAGACTCTAACGCTAGCATGCTTATGGAATAAAATGGGAAAATAGATAAAATCAGACCATGTATGGTGCCTTGTGAACGGGATATTTTCTGCAAATATCCTTATTGCACTGGGTCATGATAAAATTTAGTAACCAAATTATGGCTATTTTAAATACCTTTTTAGCTCACTAGAACCAAACGTTCTGGGTGAGCTATTAGTATGATAGAGTATATTTGGCGTCTGGCGTCCGTTGTCAACTTTTCTTTCAAATAATATGTCCTCCTTAACCATTGGGCTAATTTTGTTACAAATAAGAACCAATAAACCTAGCATGAAGCTATTTTTCTTTCATTCTATCGAATGAATCTATTTTCATTAATTTTATCGACTTCGTTTATTATAAGTATTTTTTTCAAACGAATTCGATAAACAAACTTCTTCTAAAACCACAAGGCAAGAGCTTAAATATTTGGTTTGTGTCAGTGTAAAGCAGGTCTCTAGCACGTTTGCTAAAACTATAACCATTTGTTCAAATTTTGCCGCATGGGTTTTCCTTATTTGTATGAAGTAAAAAAATAAAAAAAAATATTCTCCTCTGAAACTAACAATTTAGAGGATAAGATATTTGGTATGAAACGTTGCCTTTTAGACATCTATCAAATTTGTTCAAAAAAGAAATTTAGGGTCAAATTTGGCCCACCCGAAGGTATAGTGCTGAAAAAATCTCCTCTGAAACAACAAAGCAAGAGCTTAGACATTCGGTATTGGTCCGCCTGGGCTCCCTGTCACTGGTTCTTGTTGCTGGGTCATATGGGGGTTGCGTTTATTTATCGCCGCCTTTCCTTGTTGATCTTGTGTATCGTATTTTGAGCAATTTCAAGTGGACCTGTCCCAAGTTTGTTTTAAATTATAGCACTAAGGTCGAATTTGCCTGAACCTGGAGGTCATGGGTTTTCGGTACATGTTATATGTTATGTTATGTTTATAATTTAACATCTCTTCTCCAGCAAGCCACAGTCTATAATTTAATGAGCTCACCAAACCCGCACCAAGACCCTGGATTTTAATCCAGTGCCCTACATTTTTAGAGCGACTGCTGTAAAATGTGCATTAAATGCCCAGTTTCATATAGAGAATTGGTTTCTGACATATGTTGTCCTAGATTTTGCAGCAGTGACAGCTATGAAATACACACTAAATGCATATTTTCAGATGCAACATTGTATTTTGACCTAGATCTTGACCCAGTGATCTACTTTTGGTATTGAGAACTAAACATTCAAATATGAACTACACCATTGTCTCAGACGCAGATTTGAACATTGATATCATAAAATCAAGTTGTTATTTTTTGCCTTTTAGTTCATTACAAAAAAAAATGAATGTAAACAAATAATGATTAACACTAACTGTCTAAGGTCGTGTTAACATACATACAAATATTCACTCAAAAACGGGTTATTTCGTTAGAGAGTTTTATCTTCCTGCAGACACTGCTTTAATAAAAGTACCATCAAAATCTTGATAATTGACAATGCCTAATGAAACTTTGCGTCAACAACTTAAATTAAGATTTTCCTCCACTTTCACATACGAACAAATCTTGACCTCGTGAACTTTAAGTGTTACATATAGATATCTCGTGAACTTTGAAAACAGTATTCTCACTCGTGGCTATGCCAGTCGTAAGAAGCTCACTCGAAGAAATAAAATTACATCTTTCATAACAAACAAACAAAGTTTCTTTTTTTATGCTTTAAAACAAGTTAAAATGACAATTTCTCAATATTAACTTTAATATGACAATCTATTTTCCCCACTGGTAATCTCATTTTAGTCGAATCTCTCATAAGTTCATGAAGTCTTCAACGTTAATTGCCAATGATACTTTTCATTTAATTTAAAAAATAGTAATGCTCGTTTATTTAAAAACAAACAAATCAAGTAGAAGAAAAAGTCGCATCATCTGACCTTCTTTCCGTTACTTAGGACGAGCGTATATTAGACCAGGCTTTGTGTTTCATTAGCGGCCGCTATTTTTTATAAGTTAAGTATTTCACGGAAGGAAAATAATAATGTTTCATTCAGAGGGATATCATTTGGATTTGTTAGTCATACATCATTTTATAAGAAAAAAATCTTATTTCAGGATTGTTTAAGACAATAATAAATTGTTGACATATGTGTAAACATTCAAAAGCGGCTAGGAATTTGGAAAATATTGGAATTGTTGAAAGGCTGTCTTACAAATCACTGGGTTGTTTACTTATTCTTCGGTCTGATGACTGTCATTGTTTTTCAAGTTTTCATATTGCATTAGGTTATTGCTCTTATGATACCTAAATATGCCCATATGTCATCAAGAGCAGTTTTGCATGTGGAAAGAAGTGTATTTTTCAGACTGTATAAATGAAGCAAAAAAAGTTAGAGACGATTGGTAATTTAAATTAATTGAAGTAAGTTTTTTATTACTTTTAAAATTTAAGTTATTTATCAATTTCAACTTTTCTTAACAGCCCTAACAATGTCAGAATTTTCAGCAAAAATAAAATTGAGATACTTCATTGGGAAAATCTTTAAAAAGTAGTCTCTTCATTGAAAATTGTGAAATTATATTTTAATAATTTTCACTGTGAAATTGTCAAATATAATTTTCACGGATAAAACACATAAATAGGCATAAAATAAGATTAAATAATATCTAATATAATACAAAACGCAGACAGTTCGAGCCAATGACAATTCTACTGAAAATATCCCTCTAGGTATCAAGCTAAATTTTATGAAATTATAATAAGTACATCTATGTTGTTTCTTTAATCTAATGTCGAGTCGATTCTTAATGATGTTAATAACATAAAAAGTCTGTTATGAGAGACCCTCTATACCCTCTATATGCTTTTTAGCAAATGACATATTGACAAAGGCGACAGCCGAGGTCAGCATAATTTTCTGCTGATGAATATCACATCATATTAAATGGCTTATATAGTGTATTTCGTTTAGATTTAAACTTGAAACAGTCATAACAACATGTTTGAAATTTAATATCAAAAACTAAACTGGCGGCGTGGCCGGGTGATTAACGTGTCGACTTTGTGATCCAAGGACTTTTTGCCGCGTGGGTCAACGCAAGCCGTTTTTGCCCATAGTAATAAATTTAACACTTATTTGTAAGTACAAGTTGGTTTCAGGAACAGATTTGAGAATGTTTCAATAAATTCATAGCTTCCAACACAATCGAACTAAAATAAATTTGCATAAACAATTTCAATACCAAATTGTATAGATTGTAGAACCTTGTCAGATTGCACAAATAAATTTAAAAGCTGGCCTACTTCTATACTGGTGGCAAGAGTACCACCAGGGTACTTTCGATAACGCGTACCAAGCACGTGTGTTTCCTTACTTTTCATTGAAATCAGTTTTATGCTTATTTTCATGAAAATTTTAAAAATGTGTTTAAATGTGTAAAGTATTGTCAAATGAACCAGAACACATGATTTACACATTGCAAACGCCACTTACAATCCACGTTAATTATTAAAATTGTTAATTATTAAAATTATTGATTGTTCCAATAAAAAAATAACCCTTAGTGCGAAAATCAGCAGTAGAAATACTGCAAAGTTCACATTATATGTATTTTATTACTTGAACCTATATTCTTTTCTTTAAATCGTAGTACATTTTTTCAAGTTTGTTTTATGTAAATATTTCCACTTATTTGGAGACATGCAACCCTCTGGAAATTATACAATGTTTAAAACAATATTCGTAACTGCATATTGATAAGAGTGCATATTCATTCGTAAACATGTGTTTTTCTTTCCCTCTTATAAAACAACGGTAATGTCTCGTTCTATGAAACAATATTCAAATCTTTCTGATAATTAACAGCTAAATATGCATAAAATACACCCTGTCATTTTCAATTATTTTCCTGGGAATATTCTATAAAATAAAAGAATTAAAATGACGTTTTTTTTTTATTCCCACATCACTTTTACGTAAATTGGCAGCTTGTACTATTATTATCCTTTGCTCCCAAATGATTTTCCTATCCGACACATCGCAACACAAATACGAGTACGGCGATGTTTACTTGTTTAAAGACGTTATCTAAATAACTGAAATTTAATGACGAATCCTGTTCAATCAAATGTCGCTACTCATGCTATAATGACTTGCTTTGCCATTCATAATATGCATTTGCAACATAGAATGTTGTTAGTATTGAAGACTCTGACGTAATTAACAATCCAAATTATTCGTATTTCTTTAGTCGGTGCTAGGGTGTGGGCGGTTAAATGCAACAGCTAAGTAATAGGGGACATGTCCTTGAGAATACCACCATCAAGCCGTCGGTACATGGGGCAAAAGTTTGCATCATGAACCAGGCCAGTGCAAGTGGTAATGGTCAGAAGCTAGCGTCATGCACTGCAAATCATTTAAGGTCATACTGAAACATTTTGCTGTATTTATCTCCTTTAATGGTTTGTTATTTTACAATATATTTAACATAAAGAATTTCGTAGAGGTTTGATGCAAATCGTTTGTTTTAATGGCCTTTGACTGGGAAATTGGTTAACAAAAGCTTATCATTTAAGCTGATTATTCTTGTCTGGACTTTGAAAGTTGATAATCCGCATATTTAAACGTTTCAATTGGCAAATGACAATCGGCGTAATAAACTTGTTCATTAAAATGAATTATACAGCTATTGTCCTTCGTAAATCCTGCGTTATGTCCAATATTAAAGATTTAGACCTGTGTAAACGGTATTCAAATTGTGTTTCTATAAAACTGTCATTTAAATTAGTAAAAACGACAAGACGTCAATTATTAAGTGGCTTTATCCCTTTGAATTTCATTTTCGGGAGACATTGATTGACACAGAATTTTTTTCAGACTCTATCTAAGCGGCTGAAATGTGAAATATAAATCAATTCAGACCACGTATGGTGCCTTATTAACGGGATGTTTTTTGCAAAGCTCCTTATTGTATCATGAAAGAATTGTGGTAATCAAGCTATGGCTATTTCAAATACCTTTTCAGCTCACTAGAACCAAGCGTCCTGGGTGAACTAAAATATGTTAGAGGGTATCTGGCGTCTGCCGTCCGCCGTCTTGCGTCAACTTGTTTCAAAAAACGAGTTAACCATTGGGCTAGTGTTGTTAAATCTAAGCAAGATTGTTCCTAGCATGAAGCTTTTATTGTTGTTGTATGTTAATCAATTCTATACTTATCTGTGAAAATTAGCCTCCTTATTAATAACAATAAGAAAAAGGCATGTTTTTAAAGTCTGCCCTTTGATGAAAGGCGGACAGCTGTTTGTCTCTTCTCGTAAGAGAAGGGAATGTTGTGATGCATGTATGTGGTCGCATGGTCACTTTCCTTGAAATATGTCCTCGATGCATGTATGTGGTCGCATGGTCGAAAATCTCGAAAAAATGGCAACGTTTTTAAAAGTGTTTTAGTACAGAACCCTTCGGTGTAAAATCTTAATGTTTTCGGACTTTTTCACTTTTAATTGGGAGTGTCAATGCATAAGAAAAGAAGTCGTGTTCCCATTCCAAAGGTTTTAATTTTTACGTGTTGTCAAGATTTTCCCATGGTGTCAGTAAAAACAACAACATCCCATGTATGTTCCCGTGAATTATAACTTCTCCACAGGTATAATCCCTATTACTCCGCAGATAAAATATTACTCCGCAGATAAAATCCCTAAGTACTACATCGCAGATAGAATTCCAATTCTACACAGATTAAATCCAAACTACTCCGCAGATAAAATCCCTACTACTCCGCAGAAAATCCAATCTGTTATGACAATACTTTGACCTTTTATTTGAATGATTTAAGCACAAACATTGACATGTGTGTGCTCTTTTTGGTCGGAAAATTCTTATTTATCCACTTATCTGATTACAATGTATTTGAATTAGACTAGTCAGGCAATATGCATAACATTTAATTGCGCCAAGTGAATTGTGTGCTAACTCTATGGTGTCAGATTTGAGCTATTAGTGTTTTCGCCCCGCGACCCCGCCAAGCAAAAAGTCGAGAATAAACAAGTTAAAATGGCGGGGGCGCGGGCTGAACGCATGCTTATTAGCGGGGGCGCTCGCGAGATTTAAGAGAAAAAAATCGGCGGGACCGTGGAGCGAAAAACACGCCCCCCCGTGTAAGTGTGTTTTAGCTCTGCGTTCCCGCCATTTTGTTCTTACATCTACTTTTCGCTTCGCGGGGTCGCAAGGTAAAACCACGCTGATTATTGGGTGCTCGTTGCGAAGTTGTATTTTTTAAACACAATGAAACACAATGAACAATTACGTTGATAATATTTAGTATAAGTCTTTACAAACAAACCACAAATGCATTATACATGGAAGTTGTTGGCAAGCGTGAGAAACATGATTCGATATTACATACTTATATTTATTTAGCAGTTAATAGTGTTGTCAACAGATAAATGGTCATTCTAAACCACCTAGCATTTTATCATCATTTCCTTTTCAAGCGAAATTATATAAAAAATATCCAAATGATACATTTCTTATGTTTTTTATAAATATTTTAAATACTAATGAAAAGTGTGCCCGTTGTAAACTTATCCCCTTTCAAATGTAGTGGGTTATAATTGTGAGAGAAAATTCGGTCAGACAATAACAGTAATTACAAGCTACTGCTTTCCAAAATGCAATTCTATATCAAATCTACGTAATGAGGACACTCCGTGACTTCTTCCGGTGCTAATAACGTCATTGTGTGCAAGTAGAGAACAAAATCTAGTCGTTTAAAATTGAATACTACCCTCCTACTGGTTGCTACTAATAGTAGATCAAACAAATAATAACACTTGGAGCTCACCAATTTATTGAAAATAACGAAATTACCAGCTATAAGTCAGGTTTAAATTACAAATTAACATTCTAGATTTCATGCAAAGATTCATATAAAAATAATCACTAACTAATAGTACAATAATACTTTTTATAAACCATCTTGTAATTTTTTGTTATATGTTCATATAAGAATGCATTGCATAGCTATTCTTCCTTTCACAAGTAAAAATTATGCAGGTATTTGCATCGCTTTCAATTCCCAATGGTCGAATTGTTGCAGGTACTTTCATAAAAGGGCTCAAACCCAAAATCGAGAGTTTAAACATATTTATTTTAGCTCGATTGTGAAATAAGTTCTTGCAATTTTCGATGCCGCTTCCTGGAACCAACCAGTACTGGTGTCATATGAAGAATTATGGTCTTGACCCGAGTAACCTCGAACCAATTCTTCCTTGGTTGAGAGACAGACACCTTAACCACTAGGCCACCGCTTCCATACAGCTTATTCAAAATTACCAACAGCTTAATCAAGATGACCAACAACTTATCCAAGAAGACCAACAACTAAATTAAATTCAAGATGATCATCAGCTTATTCAAAAACACCAACAACATATTCAAGTTGAACATTAACTAATTCAAGAAAACAACAAACATATTCAAGAAAACCAAAATCATATTCAAGAAGACAAAAAACATATTCAACAACATATTCAAGAAGACCAACAACATATTCAGGATGACCAACAACATATTCAAGAAGACCAACAACATATTCAGGATGACCAACAACATATTCAGGAAGACCAGAAACATATTCAGGAAGACCAACACCATATTCAGGATGACCAACACCATATTCAGGAAGACCAACAACATATTCAGGATGACCAACAACATATTCAGGATGACCAACAACATATTCAGGAAGACCAACAACATATTCAGGATGACCAACACCATATTCAGGAAGACTAATTACATATTCAGGAAGACCAACACCATATTCAGGAAGACCAATTACATATTCAGGAAGACCAACACCATATTCAGGAAGACCAATAACATATTCAGGAAGACCAACAACATATTCAGGATGACCAGGAAGACCAACAACTAATTCAAGATGACCAACAACATATTCAGGAAGACCAACAACATATTCAAGATGCCACACATCTACATTCATATTTATTGCAAAGGTGTTCCATGATATTAAGCAAGGATTATGTATCCAATATTGTGTTTTAATAATAATATTTTTACTACTTTGCAAGAGGAAAACAATTGTACATCCATGTAGGCATTTTAGAGGTGTGTCGGTGCAATAACCAGCATCTAGTAGTAAGCTCCTGCATTATGAGCAAGGATTATTATATTGATATTTCTTCCTTTCATATTTATAATATTGAGTAAATCGTGGTCTTCATGATGGCACAAAGAACGTGCTTGTTTCTATGTGATTAATTTGAGAAACTAAATAGACTATTGACAACAAGTAAAAAATTGCTGGGAAATGCAGCAATGTGATTGTCACGGCGAAAAACAAGTAAAAATACAAAAACAAACAAACTGTTAAGTATAATGTTAAGGTATCTCCAAATAGCATTGTGTTGAATTGACAGGTTAACTTGTTAAGAAGGTTTTAAAGTATTATAATATAACTTGTTACAAGAGCCATGTATATGTAGTAGAGCAGAATAATTTATCATTCTTGTGTACTGCATACATGTACCTCTTGAGTGAGATCTATCCACATATGTAGTTATACTCTGGACAAAAATTAAGTATGAAAAGTAACAAAGGGCAATACCTGAATAATAATGCACGGTAGGTTAAAAGTCTTGTGTGCCGCACTCCTCCTCAATGAGATCTATCCACCTATGAAGTTTCACGTTGATAACTCTAACACTGTTTGAGATAAGCTCCGGACAAAAAGTTTGAAAAATAACAAAGGGCAATAACTCAAAAATTATAAAGGGTATCATTCTTGCGCACAACATTCCTCCTCAATAAGATCAATCCACCAATGAAGTTTCATGTTGACATCTCAAAGACCTTTTGAGTTGTGCTCCTCTCAGGTGAAAAATTAAGTATGAAAAAATACAAAGGACAATAACTCAAAAAACTATGAAGGATAGAGTTATCACTCTTTTGCACTGCACACCTCATGAGTGAGATCTATCTACCTATGAAGTTTCATGTTGATATCTCAAAGGCTTTTTGTAATAGATAAATACAGAATCCCTAAAGAAAGCCCAACACGGCAAAATTGAAAATGTTGCAGGCTCGGTTTGATTGAGCCTGTTCATGGACGGTACTGGAAAGTGCAGTTACCATCCACGCCCCTAGCACCGGCTTAAGCAGAATTCAACATTTTAACATGAAATGGTGAAATTTTGAATTGAGAAACATCCGCAGATGTTTTCATACGGCGGTTATCATGGAACCTTCAACATGACACTTCCGTGCCATTCCATGAAAAGCGGCGTATGGTCCCCAAGTAATAGAAAGCGTGTGCCCTAAACGAGAAAACAATGGGCGGAACTAAATAAAATGGAATTTTGAAAGGGGATCAGAGGTTATGAAGCCTGCATATCACAGATAAGACGTCAAAAGACAAATATAAAAAGCAGGCAACATATCCTTAGGGTGATTCAACATTATTCAAGTAGGAATATTGGAACCACCCAACTAGAAAATGCCGAAAAGTTGAAACTAAAAATACCACAAGCACAACAATAATGTCGTGCTGAACGATCTTCAAGTATCGAAAATGTAACATCATTAATTAAATGTACGGGGAGACTTTTTACAGCCGCCACACGGAACAAATAACACGGATGTGATCATAAAATAGATAAATACAGAATCCCTAAAGAAAGCCTAACATGACAAAATTGAAAATGTTGCAGGCTCGGTTTGATTGAGCCTGAAGTTGTAACAATTTTTGAGATAAGCTCCGGACAAAAAGTATGAAAAATAACAGAGGACAATAACTCAAAATTATAATGGATAAAGTTATCATTTTTGTGCACAACATTCCTCCTAATAAGATCTATCCACCTATGAAGTTTCATGTTGACATCTCAAATATTTTTTTGGGTTATGCTCCACTCTGGTGAAAAATTTAGTATGAAAAGTAACAAAGGGCAATAACTCAAAAAATATGAAGGGTAGAGTTATCACTCTTATGCACTGCACACCTTCTGAGTAAGATCTATCCACCTATGAAGGTTCATGTTGATATCTCAAAGGCCTTTGTAATTATACTCTGGGACAAAAATTAAGTATGAAAAATAACAAAGGGCAATAACTGAAAAACAATGCACGGTAGGTTATCATTCTTGTGTGCTGCACTCCTCCTCAATGAGATCTATCCACCTATGAAGTTTCAAGTTATTTCCTCTAACACTTTTGAGATAAGCTCCGGACAAAAAGTATGAAAAATAACAAATGTCAATAACTCAAAAATTATAAAGGGTAGAATTAACATTCTTGTGCACAACATTCCTCCTTAATAAGATCTATCCACGTCCTATGAAGTTTCATGTTGACATTTCAAAAGCTTTTTTAGAGATATGCTCCACTCAGATGAAAAAATTTAGTATGAAAAATAACAAAGGGCAATAACTCAAAAATTATGAAGGGTAGAGTTATCACTCTTATGCACTGCACACCTCCTGAGTGAGATCTATACACCTATGAAAGTTTCATGTTGATATCTCAAAGGCTTTTGTAGTTATACTCTGGGACAAAAATTTAGTATGAAAAATAACGAAGGGCAATAACTGAAAAATTATGCACGGTCGGTTTTCATTTTTGTGTGCAGCACTCCTCCTCAATGAGATCTATCCACCTATATGAAGAATTCAAGGTGTTACCTCTAACACTTTTTGAGATATGCTTGACAAAAAGTATGAAAAATAACAAATGTCAATAACTCAAAAATTATAATGGGTACAGTTATCATTCTTTTGTACAACATTCCTTTCCTCCTCAATAAGATATATCCGCCTATGAAAGTTTCATATTGACATCTCAAAGTTTTTTTTTAGTTATGCTCCACTCAGGTGAAAAATAAAGTATGCAAAATTACAAAGGGCAATTTCTCAAAAACTATGAAGGGTAGAGAGTTATCACTTTTTTTGCACTGCACATCTCCTGAGTGAGATCTATCCACCTATGAAGTTTTATGTTGATATCTTAAAGGCTTTTTGAGTTATGCTGTGGACAAAAATTAAGTTTGAAAAATAACAAAGGCAATAACTGAAAAATTATGCAGGGTAGAATCATCATTTTTGTGCAATGTACTTCTCCTAAATATGATTTATCCACCTATGAAGTTTCAAGTTGATACCTCAAATAGTTTTTAAGATATGCTCCGGACAAAAATGGGGAAGGAAGGACAGGCGGACGGACGGAGACTAATTTTATATCCCCCATCGCCTTTTCGGCGGGGGATAATTAAACATTTTCCAGCTCATATCTAAAGGAAACTCAGAATTTTGCTCACAATAATGAGACATGAATTCTGAATGAAGTTTGATGTTGTGTAAAAGACTGATTTACGGACCAAATTAAGTTATTGCTTACCATGAAACGCATATGTAAAAACCAAGTCTCATTTTAGAGAAAAAATGTTTTATTGCACAAGAAAATGAAATTATTTAAAAAAGACAATTAAAGCTCTTAATTGCAACTATAAAAACTTAGAAATGTAATGTTCAATAGATATTTTATACGTGAAAAGATTTTGATTATCCATACAAACAAATACACAAATGTAAAAAAAACTTGTGAATTTTTCAAGTGTCTCAAGGATGTGCGGAAATGTGTTAATATAAAACGCTGATATTTCGCGTGTTGATAAAAATACTGTTTAGATTATATATGATTTGAAAAAAAAACTGTTTCTATGTAACTTTTCACGGAAATCATCCCAACCATCACTGGTTTCACCACGGTTGAGCTAAGGGTGATGCCGGTATTGTCCCGGGGACGCCCCGGTTATGCGCCTAAGCTTCCCTGTTCAAGTTTATTAAAACTAGAACTCCACGAGAGGGATGTGTCAGTTCATCAATTATTTAAGGAGATATTTCAATAAAGTGGGGGACTATGTTCATGTATAGTGCGGATCACATATTAATTAAGAGAAAAATTTTTATATGGTAGAGCTGCAGTACGGTATTCAAAGGGTTCTGGGTGTAGGATAACGGTAATTAGCCAGTAATTAGTTAACGGTATGCATAGACGGATATATTAATTTAATGAGCTGTCACGAAAATATGTTTAATTTAGTTAATTAATAGACCTGTCAACACTAAACGGGAAGTGTACCTTTTGTACTTTAGATCGTGCATATATAATGGGTTATTTAATTGTTTAGCTGTCAACAAATGCAGATATACTCTATGAATTATTAAGTTATTAAATCTTAGGCGTAAAGTATTTTAGTATATAAGGGGAGCGAAATATTTGATTATTTAGTGTAGTTTTTGATGTTAAAGCAGACTCACTCACTTAAGGTTAAATTATGCTAAATACGCAATTGGCATTAATTCTTATTATTTTAAATATTTGTATAAGAATTGTTAAGTTGTTAAAGACATTGTTAAAGCAATTGTGTTGTATTGGTGAACAGTAAATTATATAAAATAAATACATATATATGACGTTTATAAACTTTATATTGTGTTGACTTGTTCATATTGAGTTTATTCAGATCTGAGCGTTACACTACAAGGGACGATTTGGTGCCGTGACCATGACATAAATTTTTTCTTTAAATAAGTTTTATTTTAAAATACCTGGAAGTATTTTTAATTGGTCGGGAAGATATTGTAGGATAACGGTAATTAGCCAGTAATTAGTTAACGGTATGCATAGACGGATATATTAATTTAATGAGCTGTCACGAAAATATGTTTAATTAAGTTAATTAATAGACCTGTCAACACTAAACGGGAAGTGTACCTTTTGTACTTTAGATCGTGCATATATAATGGGTTATTTAATTGTTTAGCTGTCAACAAATGCAGATATACTCTATGAATTATTAAGTTATTAAATCTTAGGCGTAAAGTATTTTAGTATATAAGGGGAGCGAAATATTTGATTATTTAGTGTAGTTTTTGATGTTAAAGCAGACTCACTCACTTAAGGTTAAATTATGCTAAATACGCAATTGGCATTAATTCTTATTATTTTAAATATTTGTTTAAGAATTGTTAAGTTGTTAAAGACATTGTTAAAGCAATTGTGTTGTATTGGTGAACAGTAAATTATATAAAATAAATACATATATATGACGTTTATAAACTTTATATTGTGTTGACTTGTTCATATTGAGTTTATTCAGATCTGAGCGTTACACTACAAGGGTTCATACGGTAGTACAGTGAGTACTGGTGAGGCATGATATTCTTGGGGTCTTTGTTTTGAGTCTCAGTCAGGCTGCATATTTTAATTACTTTGTGATTAATAAATGTTTCCAGCTAATTATTTGCTTGTCTGCATTTATTAATGATCATGTCTTATGTTAATAGTGAAATATTTAATTATTGTCTAGTAATGTGATTTTATAAGACATTGTAGCAGTACTAAATTTTACAGCTTTTGAAAAAGGGGGGGGGGGGTTGCATAGACTTGTGTGGACCTAGGCAGGTGCCCTCAATTAATTGCCTCCTCACCCGTGAGTTTTATTTTAGGATAGCCTGTAAGGATAAATCATTTAAATTATTATAATACCACAGGGGTATTTTCCTCTACTGGGTGTAATCAGAAACTATATATCTCCTCTGTAACATTTAAAACAACAATGTGAAATTGACTTGGAGATTCATACTATATCACCTATTCCACAGGGGACTGTGATGGTATTAAACGATGGTATAAAGTCCTAATTCACATTGTACCTATTCAAGGACAAATTTCAATAAAGCGCTGCAGGGATTATGTCATGGTTCCAAACTGTCCACTATTTTGATAGTTCAGTTGGTTGAGCTGCCGAATGGTTCCGAGGGTCCGGGGTTCATGTCTTGGTAAGGCAGCATATTTTTTAAACTTGTGACAGTAACATAAAAAGAAAGGTACTAGGCATTTAATGTTGCTTAATAATAATATAGCATATTAATACATATTATGCGCATGTCAAAAAATTTCAATTTTAAGTGATATGAAAAATATTTTCTGTTGCGCTGTCTTTGTAAATCTAATAACTTTACATTTTACACATGATTCACAAATTCTTGGGAGTCCCACACTTGACTGACCTTCCCATCTTGCACTAATGGAGGTGCATGAGGTTGACCGGTTTCCTTATTTTCCTCATTTTTTCCCTCTCGATTACAGTTTCAGACCCTAAATAAAAGTGCATTCTTAATATGTATATATACTCGTATATTGTAATGCCCTAGAAATTTTACCTTTTTTTGTGATTTCACTGGATTTCAGTATTGTTAATTTCTACTTTCACTTTCGTTTAGGGAAGCTTTCACTGGCGACAACGCAGTAAATCATGCGGTGTCCCAATGAAACATACAGGACATCAACTTAAATCTACGCATTGTGCCAGCAATTTAATCCTTCCTGATTCTGGAAGCTTTTCCCTTAATGTTATCCGTGGTAGAATCCTGTGTTTCGTGACTTCTGTCAAAATAGTTAATTCCTTTATTTTACACTCAAGATTTTAGAGTTCGATTGTTTATGATGCAGCCTCACTTAATATATAGATTTGCCTCATAAATCCATCTGATTTTAATTGTTAGCACTGTATATTTATGATAATTTGCAATGCACTTTTAATTCCATGTCGGCCATGTTGCGGACTATTACGTCGGCCTACGTAGTGAATGCAAGGGATAGTCAAGGGATAGTTCTTTATCCGCTTGCGCATTAAGATGAATTAGCGCATGATAGCTTGTAATTTTAAAAATCATTAGTTAAGGCTGTCACAAAAACAATTTTGGTGCTAGGTTGAGTGCATTTCAGCTCAACATTTCTAGCTATCGCTCTAGATCTACTGTACATGTAGCTAAAATTGTTGAAAAGTTAATATGATTTCGATATTTTAATAAAGGTTTAGAAACTTTTTCATTTTGCATGCGTTTCAGCGTGCGTATATCGTTTAGCGTATTTCGTCTAGCGTATATCGTTTCGTATAGCGTGCGTATAACGTTCGTTCGTATACATGTAGCGTGTAACGTGCGTGCGTTTTTTCCAGAGCGTGCTTTTTGCGTGTAAACTGAAACGTTCACGTACCCTACTGTATGTCGTCCCTTCGTGTTTTCGCATTTTGAGGCGAAGACGCGAAAATATACGGATGGCGTAAATCAGCCACCATACATAATCCATTCGAGGCGAATTTCTCAAGCATGTCGAAAGGATGTCCGGAAATGTGTTAATATAAAACGCTGATATTTCGTGTGTTGATTAAAATACTGTTTAGATTCTATATGGTTTTGAAGAAAAAAACTGTTTCTATGTAACTTTTCACGGAAATGGACTGTACAATGATTGCGTAAAAACAATAAAATGTCGGCTGCAGAAATCGAAAGGCATTTTGTCACGTGACTTTTGCCCATGCTACCGAAAACTACCCATCACAATATCACGGCGTTGAGACGCCGTGAAATAAGGTAAACAAAACATATAAATTGGACGAGCAAATTATTTCTGTATCCTGTAAAGTATAATTTGAACAAAGTAACTACTTAAAATGTAATGTCTTTACGAATAAAATTGTTTCCTACATTTGAATTTATCGGAATTTGTAACATCACTATGCTTATGAAACAACATTTTGTCTGAAGTTTAAGCAGAAAGAAAACGAGTTTGGCTCCTTCCTGGAAACTCATTTAAATAAATCATTTCAAATAAAACATAAAAATGCTTTATTATCTTGTATTGCATGTATTGTAATATAAATGAATATAAAATCTGTTGTACTCTGAAGTTTTGAGCTAAAATAATTGAGTTATTGTATTGCAATATGGCGAGTTAGAATTCCAAAATGAAATTATTGTATTCCATTAAGATGATAGAGAAACCCTGATCAAATATAACCGACAAGCTTTGCCGTTCATTATATGAATTTTGCTTCATCAATTTAAGTAATAAGCACGCTAAGAGAATACTTCCGCCTCCAATTACGTCATTGCATGATTGCATGTTACTGTGACTATGTAATTAGAGTGAAAGGAAATGAAGGAATTAAATTATTTCGTCTAAAATCAACGTCGAGGCAATGGGATGTTCATTCTCCATCATGTAATATATTGCAAAAAACAACAAATGAGTCGCGTGACGACAAAACCAACATAGTGGGTTTGCAACCAGCATGGATCCAGACCAGCCTGCGCCTCCGCGCAGTCTGATCAGGATCCATGCTGTTCGCTTACCAACTCTATTACAAGTGGAGAAACTGACAGCGAACAGCATGGATCCTGATCAGATTGCGCGGATGCTGGTCGCAAAAATATGTTGGTTTTGTCGTGACGCGGCTCAAATGATGTTACCATGCAGATATTATAATCAGAGGCTGCCGTTATATAAAAAAAAAAGTTAAACATCTGCAAAAAAGTTCAAACACTGATTAGACTAGCCAGAAGTTATATCATTTTTAGAGGTTGCCACAAAAAAGATATAGCTACAATAAAAGAAATGATACATATATAGTGGTTGGCTGACCAAAACAAAACAACCTTACTGCAAATGAGCTTAATTGACAGATTGGAGCCACCTTTAAGTGATGAGCAGTTAATAAATAGATCATTTCGATGTGTCAAGCATGCTGAAGTTAAAGTGAAGTTCCAGTCAGTTTCGGTATGCATACTTCTTTATTGTTTCATGTTTCTCGTACCCCGCTTAACTTAAGTTGACTTCATCATCTTTCAATCTGGATAAAACAATTTTTTAAATATATACTGGCTGAAAAGCGGTCAATATAGACGATAACTATACGACACGGTACATCACATTTTGAATGTCAATGTATTTATAACACAATGAGTTGCGCGCGCTTAACATTATTTTTATCACAAAAAAATCAGTACGTCATATTTTTTGGTCTCGTGTCGATTACTTTTTTTTCTAACGAAAACCTATATTTTAAATTTCATTTTGTTGTAAATAATAATATTATGAACTACTTTCGGTTTCAAATATTTTTAGCAATTTTAGATGTTTCAGTTTTTGGTTACTTTATTATTTAAGTTAAGTGTAATGTTTTTCGATATCTATAATTAAAAATCTAAATACATTTATACTTAATAAATAAACAGTTGATACCTCGATTGTTCTTCTTACATACAGTATTTAACTTTCGTTTTCAAACAATATTTTGATTGATTCTAAAATAAGACTCTTTACTGTTTTCGTTGATTTGTCGTTTTAAAAGAAGTGTAAAATGTACATCAAAATTTACATGTATTTTGTTTATCAAATAAACAACAGCGATAAAAATTAACTAAACCGGTATACACATGATGCTTAAATAGTCACTCTAGCTTACTGGAAATAATTGAACAAAAAGTGACACAGTAGAAGATTTACGAGCTTGTGATATGGTATATTATTATAAAAGACAAAGCATGTGTTCACAGGTCACAATGTAAATGTTTTATTAACCTAATCGAACTCAACTTGTGTCTAGACTTTCCGTCACTGTCCGTAGTTCGTATAGCTGTCATTATCCAGTCTCATTTTTGGGCTGTGACTAAAAAAAAGGATTGGAGCACCACACTAAATACCGTATTCCGGTATATACCGGACAAGGCGCTTTAATGATAAAATGCTAAAATCTTGTCTTTTTATCCAACAGAATGAACTTAAACAGGTCTAATTCATCTTTTCACACCGAATCAAGTACGATAATCAAGGAAAAATGTAAAATTCGGCGAAAAAAAACGATATTTGTCTATTTTGGGATCATGATTTCTGCAAGCGTCTAGAGGCACTGCTTTCTTGAGCAGAAACTAAATACCGTTTCCGGTATATACCGTACAAAGCGCATGAATGGTTGAATGATAAAATCTCACGTATTCATCCGCTGGTCACACCGATTTATATACGATAAAGATTGAAAGATGTAAGAATCGGCGAAAAAAGCGATTTTTTTTCTACTTTGTGATCATGATATTTCTACAAGCGTCTAGAAGTACTGCTCCAACACTGAAGTGAGTTAAATTCATTACCCAGTATCATATCATTATCCAGATTATTTTAATACATTTCCAGGGAACCGAAATATGACTGAAACACATGCAAATATAATTACTCTCCTCTCCAAATCTCATCTTGACAAGGGGCGATATGCAGTCAGTATTGATGCAACAAGCAAAGACGATCCAGGAGCTATCATAGAAAAAAGAAGAGATGAGAAACTGGTACATTTATGTATAGATTAAGATGTCTGTAGCATATGTCACCGTCTATTTTCATTATAATAAAGTCATGTTCATGAACAACACTCAATCTCATCTCACCAATACAATACTACGAACCAGGAACATTTTGTATATAGAAAATATGCAATTAAAGAAAGATAGTGCACACACATTTGATAAATACAGTAGAAATCCTACCCAAGACCACCCAAGAATTATCACCATCCGCTATTAAGACCAGTTTAAAAATTAACAGATTTTTGTGTGTGTGTGTGTCAATGGTCAGTATATCTAGAAATAAGACCAACTGTTTAATCCACTAATAAGACCAGCGGTTTCAATCCCAAGACATTGTTTGTTTTTTTTTGTTTTTTGTTGTTTTTTTTTTTTTTTTTTGGTTTTTTATTTTAGTAATAGAAAGAGCATCGAAACACGAGGCTTTCTGATTTGTACGAGGGGGAGTAGCCCCCGAGTATTAATCAGATTGCCGAGTGTTTTGATGTTCTTTCTCTTTTGTATCATAGTCAAACATAAAAACACGTTCCCTGTTGTCACAATATGAAACCCCACGAAAAAGAAACCAATCAACGAGCATTTGAATTTGATATTTCTATCGCTTTGCCTTTCTCTGCCGTCACTGAGCCAATCAATGGGCATGCTCTGGAGTGCGGGTAATTGATACCTGCACTCCAGTTAACGCACGGTGCATGTATATGTATACGATTTATCTCTGACACATTTTCAACAGAAAGGTCCCCAGACTATGATACAATTATTATTTGTAACCCTCTTTATATGAATATATATGAATATACATTCATATACAGTGGGGAAAATGAAGAATAAATCAATAGAAAAAGAAAAAGAAAATTCTGTTTTTTAAAAAACTGGTCTTAATAGCGTTTGGTCTTAATTCCGATGTGGTCTTTAATAGGATTTCTATTGTATAATGTAATACATTGTCAGTGTAGATTCATTGTATCAGTGCAAACACAAAACAACTTTTCAAGATATGGGCAACAAATTTAGGGCACTTACAGATGTAGTTAAGCAAGGTACCAGTCATTTTTATTTTGTGATAAGAGAAAGTATTGATTCCAAATTCTATTTCTGTCAAAAGAATATTATGTTTACCAACATAAATCAATACATAGATAATGAAACAAAATACACCAAACAAAAACATTGTGACATTTTAACAATTATAACCAAAACGTATCGGCAGATTTAGCTATATGCACGGTACATTACATGTACATTTAATTACTAATTATGGACGACCATTAAACCCAGATGGCCCCAAAAATTTCTGATCTAGTCGCTGTCTTTGTGCAGTGGTTGTCGATAAATAAGTGTTTTTATCAACAATAAACGCATGTTTCAACTTTAATTAAATAAATTAAATTTATTAAATTTTTAACTTTCTTAAAAAGAAAATTGTTTTATGTCTATAACAAGAACGTTGACATTTCTTACGTCAGGAATGCTATGCCAGACTTCTCAGCATTTCAGCATGTGCTGCTTGAATGAATATTGAATATTATATTAAGACTAAACCTATAGTAAACACAAAAGCAACATTCAATTAGTGTAGACAATTCAGGCAATTTTGATACACCCTGAAAGGGCCTCAAATACAGGGTTTCTTGTCTTACAAAACACTCAAAATAGATGTGAAGCAAAGCTCACTCTTTTTTAATTTTTTTTTTTTTCAAATCTTTTTTTTTTTTTTCAAATCTGAATTGTCAAAAATATATATCATACTATCATAATATCATAAATACATCATAAGTATTTGGCATTTTTAGTACATTCTGAAGACAGAGACAACTCATTTTATCTCTCAACCACAAATCTATAATCATATCATATAAACATATAATTTCGTATTTCTAAATTGATAACACTGTCGCAAAATCTACGACTATCATATTGCCCTGTACCTTGCACTATAGATCCATGCCAAGTGATAGCCATTAATATCACTCGTGCTTTGTATGAACCAATCAAGGATGAATATCTTACAACCTTTTATTTTTGGTTTATTAGTAATTTTTATCACATGTCTCTTACTAAACTATATTTTGTCTATTTGTCTTCGCCATTTATAGCGTCACTCATTTTATGACATTTTCCCATGCAATTCACTCAAGTTTTATCGTTCCAGTTCCTAATCTTTTATCATAGACCCCAACAAGGCAATGTTACTAGTGCATTGGACGAGCGACTAGTATTGATGTGGGACATTTTCTCTTGTCCGTCTGTAACGTTCTGTCCGTCCACTCGTTCACTGGGAATGTTCGTTACCGCTGCCCCATTGGAGCCTCTGTGAAAAAAACTATACTGATATATACAAGTTGAGAAAAAAACTCACTTTATTAATTGAGTTTTTTTACCTATATAAATCAATAATAAACTTGCACTGTTATACATGTATATCAATACAGTTTTCAAATGTTCATTGAAAGTGTAATGAGTATAATGGGTTAGTAAGACCAAAAAAAAAATGTGCGAAACCTTGCGATAAAAAATGTATCGATAGACACATAGAAATATGTGTCGTTTTTCCTCATAGCCACATACCAATATCATGAATATGTATCGCTAGTCACATGACATATACTCAAAAATATATTATTTTGGCGAATAAAGTTTTAAAAATATGAGCCGCGTCACGACAAAACCAACATAATGGGTTTGCGACCAGCATGGATCCAGACCAGCTTGCGCATCCGCGCATTCCGATCAGGATCCATGCTGTTCGCTATCAGTTTCTTTACTTGTAATAGAATTGGTAAGCGAACAGCATGGATCCTGATCAGACTGCGCGGATGCGCAGGCTGGTCTTGATCCATGCTGGTCGCAAACGCACTATGTTGGTTTTGTCGTGACGCAGCTCATATGTATTTCAAGGAAGGAACACTATCAGAACACTATAATTATGCAACACTACACACAAATACCATATAATTATTGTCTTTTCACCACAACCATTAGGCTACATTCTTTATCACAAGTATAGTACGTGTTAATTTTCATTCGGGACATAATGATTATCTATTTTCTAATATTGTGAATATTTCATGGCAGTAAATCAATCAAAACATAGATAATACATATATATTACTGTCTGTATTCATGTTAAAAAGCATTTCTTTTTATGCTGTGCATACATCGTTGGAATAATGCACTTGATTGCCTCATCTGTTTGATAGATTCATTTACTTATTTTTTTTTTATTTTTCATTTATTTTCATTTCTTACTTTCTTTCTTTATTTATTCATTCATTCAGTCATTTACTCACTCAATCATTCCTTCACTCACTTACTTACAAAATCATTCATTCATTCATTCATTCATTCATTCATTCATTTATTTATTTATTTATTTATTTATTTATTTTAATATTTCTTTCTTTATTTATTTATTTTAATATTTTTATTTATTTATTTATTTTAATATTTCTTTATTTCTTTATTTATTTTTTATTTATTTATATATTCATTCATTCATTTTTTTTATTTATTCATTTTTTTTTTATTTATTTATTTATTTATTTCAAGGAATATATAGAAGATCCTGTAATGGCTGGTGGCGGATGTTCTCCACAAATAGAGCTTCATTTATACAAAGGAAAGTGTAAAATACAAATCTTGATATCTGGAGCATTAAAACCCTCAGCTAAGCTGGAAAAGGTATAAATGAGTTTTTCAAGTTTTAAAAAAATAACTTCCATAGATGGTTATGTTTTTTTATGGTAGCAATATTGTCATCCATTTTTTTTTTCGTGTCTAGCGGGAGAGTGTTTTAAAGTCATATGACATTGTAATGTTCCAGCAGCTTTACATGAGCAGAAAGACCTCAGTATTATTTCAGGCACCTTAGAAGAACCACTGTAAGCTATCTATGTAGCCTTTGGCATGAAATAATCCAATTTCAAAGCCACATAGGAAAGGTAATTTACTTGAAGGCAGCACATGTACAGAGAGAGACCTTGAAAAAAATTAAAAAGAGATAATATTATGCTTACAGTTATCTACATTCGTTTGTTTGCTGGAGAGAACATGCTGTAGATGCTGTAGAGTGTTGGGTTCTAACTCACCCAAACACTGTAAATGGGTATACGGCAAATATACGGCTTTACAGTTATACGGCAACTATACGGCTTTACAGTTATACGGCGACTTTACGGCTTTACAGTTATACGGCAACTATACGGCTTTACAGTTATACAGCAACTATATGGCTTAACAGTTAAAGTCATTGTCTCCGGCACGAAGTTTACCTAAGTAGAACTACTGAATTGCTCATTAGCCGGAGAAATGAAAACAGATCCAATTGAGATATTATTCAAAAATGCTCTTACAAACTATATCAATACAGGCAAACTTGTGTTGAAGACAACTTCCGAATTAAGGTACCCTGTAAATAATGGCCACTTTTCGACAATCCTAGATTGATCTAAAAGAACAAAGTTACCTCCAAATAAAATCCACTTGTCTATAAAGGCCATGTTCGGTCTCTCCCTTGTATGACCTTTGTCCGCAGGTTTGACTGTATATTAAACACTGATGTAATAATTGTGACGTCAAACTTCTCATTACAACAGGGAGAAGATGTTCTAGTTTTTAACGAAGCTCAAGTGGAGTGTAGAAAAATCTTGAGCTTAATTCCTGTTTACGACGGTTCCGATGATGACACAGCAACGATCAAGTTCAAGGTCGACGATGAGATCAAACATACGGTACACATTCATGAAATACCGACTGAGAAGAGTCAGGATCTTAGCCAAAGCCAGAAAAGTACACGAAGCGCTAATTCCAGTATCATTGATTCCAGTTTTCGTACGGCGCCAGAGAGTATGGCGTCATCGAGTTCCTCTTCAGATTTTACAGACGAGTCTACTTTAATGCAAGGTAAATATGCGAAATCTAGTATTCACAAATCTTTCTAACAAAATGAAGGTAATTCATTATTTATTTGAGACAGTGCTTGTTAAACATAACGAGAATTTACTTAATTTCAAACATATTTCTTAAAAATGCTTGCCTCTAGAAGATAACAAATAGCAGGCATTGTATTAACATTCCAAATTTCTTCAAATGCATAGAATTGTTTAAAAAACGAAATATTGCTTTAAAATGTACATTCGAAATAAGACAGTTCTTTAAAAATTATACTTCTTCTATCATCCGGGTTATTATTAGACCGGATACAACTTTTGACTGTCCGGGTAAATAAATATTGCTTAATTCCCTTTTTATGAAACTGTTAAAGGAACTCCGCTGAGGTTTAAAAGCATTAAACAAAAAATTTAAAATTTCATACATAGATCACCTGGTGTACTTAAAATAGAAAGAAACGCAAAAGATAATTAGAAATATACTGAGAAATAGATTGAAAATCATATTTTTGTGTCATACTTGAAACGCTTTTCAATTTTGGATCATTTTCACAAAAGAATAATTATTCTCGAAAACCGGTGTGAGCAAATGATCTGAAATTTTCCACCAAAGTTATTAGCATAGATCTGCATGAAGTCGAACAGTTTTTCGTCAAAAACATCAGTGGAGTTCCTTTAAGCGTTTCGTCAGTTTGAGTATTATAACTAATTATCGCCCCTTGAGAAAAGCAACATAGTGAAAAAAAAATCACATTTTCACTTTTTATAATTTTATAAAAATACGATGGTTCTCAATTACTATGGTACAATTTTCATCGTTTTTGGATAATTAAAAGTTGTTAAAATATTAGTTTGAAACAAAAGAGGATTTAACGACGGTGACGTCATTTTCTACACTATGTTGGTTTTCTAATGGGGCGGCCCATTATGTGATATAGGCATACGGTTTGATTTGATAGAAATGCCAAGAATTTCATTTACATATTTTACTGCACATAACATTTTGTCATTTTAACAATAATAAAATGTTTCTTATATCTAAAGGTTCTGTTAGACAGACACGGGTCTCTACATCAGGTAAATTACTTTTAACTTACATTTTGATAAGTACATGTACTTGTGTAATTGCTTACAAGAAATGACATTAAACAGTATTTATAGTGGAAATCTTGGTGAGTATCGCCTTATAGATATGCGACTGTACAAACTTGCGTATTTGCGTTTGAAACAAATGTCACTGCTCATGTTATAAGGTAAACCCTCGGGGTATATTCCTCAGTGTTATTTATTTGTTATTTCTTTCAACAGGAGGTGAACCTGTAAGGTTCAAGCTATGTGCTGATCCGGATCCTCCAAGAGATTCAGGCCTGGATGATGCGGTCGGTAAGTTCATTATATAGCTTAAGTCATCATCATTTCCGAGCTATAACTGTTACCTTGATGTCCTGGCTATATACTTAGTGATCATTTTCTGTTCCGACAGGTTATTGGTTAAAACATGTCTTTTCTTGCAAATCAATGCCTATAAATAAACATGTATTGCACCAATACTGTTTTATTTTTTTACTCTATGAATCGGTAAATATCGTCTAATTTCCGGTATTATCGTCAAAGTCGCTCTAGCCTTTTTCCGACTGTTTTCTTCTACTTTTGATAAAGTTTTGTCATGTGATAGGGTGTTTCCCATTATGACGTCACCATTTAAGAAATACCAATATGAGCCGCGTCATGACAAAACCAACATAATGGGTTTGCGACCAGCATGGATCCAGACCAGCCTGCGCATCCGCGCAGTCTGATCAGGATCCATGCTGTTCGCTATCATTTCCTCCACTTGTTATAGGGTTTGTAAGCGAACTGCATGGATCCTGATCAGACTGCGCGGATGCGCAGGCTGGTCAAACCCATTACGTTGGTTTTGTCGTGACGCGGCTCATATGTCTTATTATGTTAGGGTCCGCTACTTTTACAAGAATCAGCTTTTATAATTTTCAAAACCACTTTTAAACGTTATAAATGTATCATTTCTTTCGCAAGAACATCGATTTACAATGCAGTTAAGTTGTCTTCTGTACATTCAAATTTGACATCAAAGTTAATTGTAAAAATATAGTATTTTATATTGAGACGGGAATTATGTATTTCATTTCAAATTAGTATGTATTGAGACTTGCAGTTGCAGTTCCAGATTATTTTTTTACAGTCTGCCTCACTGTTACATTATTAGAGGAAACATATATGAATCTCTCTCAAAACCCTCTCTTAAACACCCTAACACCCTCCTCCAACAGTGCCCCTTCCCTCCTTCAAATGTCTTCCCGCTATAGCTCCTCCAAATATGTTTCAATCAATTTTTCTTAGACAAACTCGATATAACTTTTCGTGTATAACTTTCGATTTAATTGATATATTTATAAAAGTTGATTACCAAAAATGTACAATTTTACAGGCGGCATGCGTTTAAGTGATAATGCACCAGGACCAACAGTGGTTCCGCCGGAAGATCCAGGTAAAATGTTTCACTTTTATGCAATTACTTGCTTACAAATTAGCAACCGTTGGAAAAAATACTTACCTATTTGGTGCGTTTTTTTAAATATAAATCGTCTTGAAATGCACATACACAGAAGCAAAATGAAATAAGTATAAACTCGCTAGACATTTACAATAACCTTTCGAGAGCAAAACCTCTTAGCTGCCACCAAAATTTGTCTCCGTGAGTGTTGCTCTTTAGCGGTTGCACTGTATTTATAATCGATATAAATAGCATTTAACACATAGCCTCCGTTTGTATGGTTCTTCAATTACTCAAACTGTATACATATGGATCAAAAGCAAGATCGTCGGTAAAGTATAGGAAGTTAAACATTAAATGGTGCATTTTATAAGGAATTATGAAAGAAATCTACATGATATTATTATTGCGTCTAATAAAGACTACATCAAAGATCATTTACTTATTAAAATTTACATGTATATAATTCAAGCCCTGGGGTCAAAGTAAGCCCTCCCCCCCCCCGGAGGTTCATGTTTTAATCTTTTCTCACACCACAGGAGATAGAGCTTAAGTATGTAAACGAGCACAACGGTTATTCAATTTATGACCTTCAAATCAATATTGGCCCCTCCATGGGTTTTTTCATATTTTATAGTAAAAACTATTTTAAATCTTGTCCTCTGTGCCCACAAAAGCTACATCTTATTATGATATAACGCCTAAAGCTTTATCTAGTAGACCGTTAAAAAGCTAATTCTTATAATAGCTATGGGGTAAAAATTAATAAGCAATACATGGCTTCCATATTTACCATCGACTTCCCTATTCGATAGCATCAATTTCGACTTTCGACGTTATCCAGTACTTTTCAAAGCAACCATTGACTTCCCATAGCAAGCAGTTGACTTTTTTCTAAAGCAACTAGTAAATTTCATAGCAAACACTGACTTTCTTTAGCCTCTAGTGAATTTCGTAGCATCCAGTGACAGAAGTATGTGACTTTCAAAGCAGTCATTGAGTTTCCATAGCGACCACGGATTTTTGAAAGCAAGCAGTGACTTCCATATCAACCATAAACTTTTCATACTAAAAAGATATTTCCTACCAACCAATGACTTTTGACAGCAACCAAATTGAATGACTTTCCATAGCAATCAATGACTTCCGTACAAAAAATAGGCTGTGACTAAAACAAGGATTGGAGCACCACACTAAATACCGTATTCCGGTATATACCGGACAAGGCGCTTGAATGATAAAATGCTAAAATCTTGTCTTTTTACCCAACGGAATGAACTTTAACAGGACTAATTCATCTTTTCACACCGAATCAAGTACGATAATCAAGGAAAAATGTAAAATTCGGCGAAAAAAAACGATATTTGTCTATTTTGTGATCATGATTTCTGCAAGCGTCTAGAGGTACTGCTCCAATCCTGTATTGAGCTAAATCCCAAAAAATATTCTTTCAGAACCACCACTGACATTTCCACCAGCAACCATTGACTTTTTATAGCAACATTTGACATCCATGGTAACTTCCTTAAAAACCACTGACTTTCCATAGCAACCATTGACTTTCATAGCATCCGGATACTTCCATAGCAACCAGTAAATTCTGTGTCAACATTTGACATTTTTTATCCCCTAGAGTATGACAAGATTTTGCTAGACGACTCTCTATTGGCTCTGATTGGTGGGCTTTCACCCAGCGACGCAAGCTTGTTGTTGACGAGTCTACTAGTACCAACACATATACAAGGCCAGAGTCGTTTTAATAACAGCCAAAATATTGTGGCGGCAAATTTTACATCTCTGAAACATTGGAAATCAAAGAAAACATCGAGGAAAGACTTGCCGGACACAACCAACCGGCAGCTGTGTGAAGATTTGATCACAGCGCTTGAAGGCATCGGAAGGAAAGACATTGTTCGACTTATAAAATTGAAATTACAAGCAAATAAGGCGCTAGGGCATGACGATTTTAGTGACCTTTAAAATAGCATCATTTGAGAAATATTTGCAACACTTTTTTTCCATTTTTCTTTTTAACCTGTATACATTAACATAATTAATTGTTTTTGGATTTCATTTCTGATCTATAAAAGAGTGCTAACTTTGATTTGCAATTGTACGCCTGATCTCAATTTTCACAAATTTATGAAACTTACATGTTCACTTAAAAAGTCGAATTTTATTAGACATTTGTGATGTTTATGTATAAAATTTGCATGTTTAAGAGATTAATTTTTATTAGACATTTGTGATGTTTTATATATTTTACATTTTCTCTGTCATACAAAGCATTTTTTTTAATTGATACATAAATTTTTTTTACCAAAGATATCTATGATAGTACTTTTGGAAATTTATAAATTCATTTTTATTTAATATCAAATAAATGTAATTCTAAAGGAATAACAAATATTTTGGACAAGTTGTATGACCATGTATAAAATGTTGCTTTTACTATATAATTCTGAGTTATACATGTAAAAATATATATTTAATGTATATATATACAAAGGTTTACCTAGATGTTGTTATGTTTTAAAGGCACATGCCTAATAAATGAATATTTTCTCTATCTGTAGAAAGTTAAAATGTGTGTTTTATAATATTTTGATAATGGATTTAAAGGCACATTATGTCTTGGAAATGATTTTTTCCCCTTTTTTACAAAGGTATAACCTTTAAATAATAGCTTAAGAGCATTTTAAATGTTTATTGGTGGAAGAAAATGGCGTTGAATCTGAAATTATTTGTCGTCAATGTCTCAAAATGTAAACAAAGAACTATTTTGACTTCCATACAAAATGCTAAATCACTGTAACTGTACTAATTGCAATAAAGTAACAAAAGCAATGAACTTTTTCAGGTAAAATGAGTATATTTTTGGAAACTATAACAAGACACCAAAAATAAAAAAATAAACTTTTGTGAATCAACAGTAGAGAGCATTTCTGGGGCATAATGGGCCTTTAAAACATATGAGATACTTATAACCTGAAGAAAATAACATTAAATGGGAAATAATTTTTGATATTACAAACTGGTTTGTTGACTTCTACGCAAAATATACAATCACTAAAACCGTACTCATCGTAAAATTGAAAGAGAAGCATATGGCCAATGCGTAACTTTATTGACACTGTTATAGTAAAACTAAAAATAAAAGTTTTTGAGAAATAAAAATGATGCATAACGTAATGGGCCTTTGAACCGTATTCCTGTGTAATCTCCACATTATGTAATTTGTTACCAAAGTCATACACCATTTAATTATGTTTCAGTTGCAGCCAAGATCATGTGAGCAAATTTATGGCTAAGCGCCTTTGGAATACTGCATTTAGAAAACATATGAGCCGTGTCACGACAAAACCAACATAGTGCGTTTGCGACCAGCATGGATCCAGACCAGCCTGCGCATCCGCGCAGTCTGATCAGGATCCATGCTGTTCGCTATAAGTTTCTCTACTTGTAATAGGGTTTGTTAGCGAAAAACATGGATCCTGATCAGACTGCGCGGATGCGCAGACTGGTCTTGATCCATGCTGGTCGCAAACCCATTATGTTGGTTTTGTCGTGACACGGCTCATATATTTATGTCCCATTTATACTGTCCCGTAAAGTTTGATTTTTGGAATTTCGTCCCCTAATGGAGGACCTGCCAGAAATGATCATTTTACTTGCCTTTATAAGGTGATATTCATACCGGTGATACAAAGGTCAATGAATAGATACCAACTTTGAGTGCATGGTTGTAGAACAACGCACTGTTCGAGTTCAAATGCGTAGGAATATAATTACGAGCGCCGAAAGGCCCGAGTGATTAATTATAAATCATTTGAACTATATATAAACCGTGCATTATTATACATTGTACTATATTTCAAGAAAGAATTAATTCTAATTTTCTGACATGCTAACAAAAAAGAATTGATAAAAATATGATGAGCGAAGAAGTTACTTTCCTAGCGTCATTAGGTTTATTGTCTATGCATTCCATTATTCCATTTTTATGCTGTTGACTGCCCTATCTGTTTGATAGGGGATATTGTATATTGTATTTATATTTGTAAATAAATATAAATAATACACATATCAAAGAAGTTTCTCTTTTTAGCTCACCTGTCACAAAGTGACAGGATTAGCTTTTGTGATCACTTTTCATCCGGCATCTGTCCGGCCGGCGTCTGTCCGGCCGTCAACTTTTACTTTAAATGACTGCTCCTCATAAACCACTAAGCCAATTTCATCCAAACTTCACAGGAATGTTCCTGTGGTGGTCACCTTTAAAAATTGTTCAGAAGAATTTAATTCCATGCAGAACTCTGGTTGCCATGGCAACCAAAAGAAAAAACTTTGAATATCTTCTTTTAAAAAACCATAAGAGCTAGAGCTTAGATATTTGGCATGAAACATCTTCTAGTGAGTGTCTACCAAGTTTGTTCAAATAAAAGCCCTGGGGTCAAAATTGGCCCCGCCCCAGGGGGGTCATTGATTTTCCCTATATGCATATAGTAAAAAATTAAAAAGTCTTCTTTTAAAGAACCCAAAGAGCTAGAGCTAAGATATTTAGCATGAAACATGTTCTAATGGGTGACTACCAAGTTTGTTCAAATAAAAGCCCTGGGGTCAAAATTGGCCCAGCCCCGGGGGGTCATTGATTTTCCCCATATGCATATAGTAAAAACTAAAAAAATATTCTTTTAAAGAACTCAAAGAGCTATGGCTAAGATATTTAGCATCAAACATGTTCTAATAGGTGTCTACCAAGTTTGTTCAAATAAAAGCCCTGGGGTCAAAATTGGCACCGCCCCGGGGGTCATTGATTTTCCTTATATGTGTATAGCAAAAACTTAAAAAGTCTTCTTTGAAAAAAGCCAAATAGCTAGAGTTAAGATATCAAGCATGAAACATCTTTTAGTGAGTGTCTACAAAGTTTGTTCAAATAAAAGACTAGGGGTCAAAATTGGGCCCGCCACGGGGGTCATTGATTTTCTTTATGTGTATAGCAAAAACTTAAAATCTTCTTTGGAAAAACCCAAATAGCTAGAGTTTAGATATTAAGCATGAAACATCTTCTAGTAAGTGTCTACAAAGTTTGTTCAAATAAAAGCCCTGGGGTCAAAACTGGCCCGGCCCCAGGGATGTCATTGTTTTTAACTATATGTGTATAGTAAAAACTTAAAAAAAATCTTCTTTTAAAAAGCCCAATGAGCTAGAGCTTAGATGTTTAGCATGAAACATCTTCTTATGGGTGTTTACCAAGTTTGTGTAAATAAAAGCCCTTGGGTTAAATTGGCCCTGCAACGTTTGGGGGGGGGGGTTTGGGGGGCTATATACAGGTGAGCGACCTCAGGGCCATCATGGCCCTCTTGTTTAACTAAACACCTCTATAGACAACAAAGAAAGACAACTCCGTATGATGAATTACATAGTCCTTTTCAAAGAGTTGTCTTTCTTTTAAATGGTTATTTCTGCAGTGACAACTTGACTTCAGTGACAGAAAAAAGCAACAACAAATATCTCTAATCAGACAAAACATAATATTAAGCTTTATGATAACGATTTGTGAAATATAGATGACTCATGTTACCAAAGAAATATCAACAGCAGGAACAAACAAATGCACATGTATAAGTATTTCCAAAAAAAGGCTGGGAATCGCCGTTCAGCGAAATATTCGATTTCTTAGTGAAATAGACGTCTTCTTCAACAACAAAACTAATGTTTCTTTTTCTGAATCAGGATCTATCCACTGTTTTCGAGCTTCTTACATAAAGATATTATTTCAACTGTATATATAGGTAACCCGACAAAAAGTATGGCGGATGGCGTGCCTCGTAGAAGTTTTGTCGTCCATTTTACTACCATGTGGCATAATGTGCGTTCACTAAGCTGGTTAGATTAGGGCAGGTCAAGTATTGTTAATGTCATCATGCAGGTATGGCGATAGTGAGCAGTTATTGCCAATGTAAAATGTAGATAGCAGACAGTCCATGTAACCCAGTAGATGCTCACTTTAATAGAAAGCTGTCATATGAAGAAACATGGTCGTGACACGAGTAGGGCTCGAACCCCATGATCTCTGGGTTGAGAGGCAGACACCTTAACCACTAGGCCACCGCTCCCCTTGATTATCTGCTTATGGGCGTACCATGATTTCAGTAAATTTCAAATTGTAAACATCGTAATTTTCATAGAATTCGGAACCGACAACAGACGGACGGACAATCAAAGAATAAAACAAAACAAAAATGAAAGGGGCTAAGAAGTATCTCAGAATTAGTTTGAATAATCATAGAATGTTATATATTAGTTTTTAGATACAGTCGAACAGAATGACAGATAGCCATCCAGGTTGGCTATCAGAAAGACATACTAAAACGGAAAGTCAGACAGAAAAAAACAGACATGAAGAGTATTTTTTACGAGACAAACAAGAAATCTTATTACTTCTGTATAATGTCTTCAATAAATCTGGCATCATAAAAATGCATAGTACTATGTATCAGATAATTGAGAAAACCAATTAGAAACCGCATCCAAACCGCAATTCAAAATTGTGAAAGTTTGCCGATGATTGCCTGTTTGAAAGGTCACGAGATCGTTACAGCCTATTAGTGGTCGTCAGATCCTTATGCGAAGCGTTAATTAGGAGCTGATACTAATGAGATTGGAATTAATTACTTCGAATACAGCTCCTCATCAAATTTAAGAGCAGAGTTCGGTGAAAAGGGATGAATAGAGATCTCTGTGATGATCTATACAGCACCAACTACGAATAGTGGACCCCTTGAAGGGATCCCTATAGGGTGTGACACGCCATTTATAGTCATTCTGAAGTTGATTTATGGTTGCTGTGGCAAAAAAAAAACGTGATGTAACCGGTGCAAGAAGTTTGCAAGTAAGTTTAGTAAGATATCCGGATCGTGTCATGTAAAAGACAAAAATAAACCGTTCGGACAAACACATCGGAGCCGTTTGGCCATAAAGACTCATGTGCACAGGAAAATCGAAAGTCGGTTTTGAAAAATAGGTTAAGAAAATCCTAAGGGTATGTTTATCAATGTGAATTGTTGAAAATGTTAAATGATTATGCGTACTAGTAATTCATAGGTATAAATAAGTTATGCATATCCAAGTAACATGGCAATGTTATTAATACATGAAACCTAAACCTTTAATTTGTTTATCTTTCATGTTATAAGTAAAGGATATAAACTGCCAGTAAACATTCGTTGCATGTTAGTACATAAATTATAATTTTGTACCATGATTTTATTAAAGTGGCGTACATGTAATTAGAAATGGAGTTAAAAGAAGTTTATAACTGAGATTCCGACAGTAGCGGCAAAAGCTTCACGATGACGAGACTTGAGGGGCATTAATTGTCATCAAAACAGATCAGAACAACAGCACAGCTAGATCTAGAGGTTAGTACGTTAAATTCTCTTACAAAACTATCACATGATGAACATAACGCGAAGAACAAAATCGTGCATTGACGCCAACTTCGATAAGATTATATTACTAGGAAAAGTCGTGCTGGTTTTAGGGTATTTTGTATATTTTGGTTTTGCATTAGCCTATCATATCGGTGATGAGGGATCTTGGAGACTTGTTTGGTGTACAGCTTTAGGAGTATGGATGGTATGCTGGGGGATTACTGAAAAGCGATCAAATGTTACACCGGTTGGTCATCAGCCGTCGACAAATTGTTTGCCGAGTATTCGAAAGGCAGGCGAACTCGATATTTAGATGGTAAGTCTTTTTATTTTTCAACTAACTTACTTGAATACCAACTTTATATTTTTTGTAAAAAAAAAAATCTAGAAAACAAAGTGATCCCTCAGAATAATATATACATTGTAATTTGATGCATTTTTGTAATTGAAAATCCAAACTATAATTGACAAATATCATTGTAATGATTGGGTTTATGCTTTTAAACTTTTCTTGACGGATATATTGCAATAACAATTTACCAACATTGTTTAATTATCATTATAGTATTCAAATGATGTTTATTCTTATTTTTTTTTAGGTCTTTGTATTTCTTGATGACAGCATTTATGGTTGTTTATTTGATACTATTTGTGGCGATAAAAACACCGGAAAATCTCAAATCTTTAATTGGACTTTTTGTTTTTCCTTTTTTGATGTTTCTGTATTCTAATAATAGACGAAAGGTAAGATTGATGTAAAGTGCTCTATTTTGAAGTATACTAATTAGTTAATAAGAAATATTTTAATGGAATTGATATGTTCTTTATTCGTTTAGTTGTCGTCATACTCCCTTAAAGGGTCATTATGCCTCGGAAATGCATAAACCATTACCATATGAAACAAACCAATGAAAATAACAGACATGTTTCAGCAATTTATATTCGTATAGTGTATATTTAGTGTTTGTATTTATATTTTTTAAAACAAATATTTTGTACATTGATACCTTTAAACTGGAACATGAGGTTTATAGAAGATGTTCTTTTACTTGAGATTAAAGTGTCATATTTCAGTTTGTCAATGCTTACTTGACGTTAAGAAACGTTTGTTACATTGCAACCTACGGTATTGTATATAACAATGTAAGTAACGCTTCAATGATTTAAACAGATAAATTGGCACACCATTTACTGGTCGATGGCTTTGCAAATTCGTTATGGCATTTACTAATTTTGAAAGACGACTTGGGGGTTCAAGATGCTCATATCAATGGTGCGGGGCGTAGACTCAAATCGCTCGTTCGCGAACGCGAAAGGCGCTGGAAGTGTATTCATATTTGCGTTGAAAAATATGTAGACCATCCATTTGCATAACTTGGCGTAGGTATTGTTAATAATTGAGATATTTTTTTAGGGGGGCAAAAATTTTTTTCAATTTCTAGATAGTTTCAATGATCAATTATTTTATGGTTTTACTCTATAGATAGGCAAAATCAAACATGATCGAGTATTTGTGATTTAGTGAAAGTTTAAAGTCGTCATGCTTATGCCCTATTTAAAGTCAAATATATGGGAACTTTAATAATGTCAGTTTTTGAACACGAACTAAGTCGCTAGATGTTAATCATTAATATTCAAAGTCATTATCACTGAGTTTGGCAAAATAGAACATATGAAATTACTCAATAAATTCCATTTTATAGTACATGTACATGTAATATCCTTCTGATTAGATCATAAAATTTACTTAATTTAGATGGGACATTTACTCCATACATTGAAATAAACAACTTCACATTAAAATTGCTAATGATTACATGTTTAGTTCTTATTTACATAAGTTAGAACAAATATGTCGATCCGCTCTGTGTATTCTTACTATTGTCTTCGAGGTCCTTAACCTAAGTTGACGGAAAGGGCTGAAAAGCTTCTGACAGGTTTGAACACACGCGGCCCCAATCCTAGATTATCTTTCGGGCCAACGCTGCCATGTATAGATCTAGCAAGATTAACATTTCTGTAGTTTTGTTACATTTTTTTCTATACAGCATTTATGCAATTCCCTTTTCATGTCCTTCGCATCCAGTGCTTTCACACTTTGATTGTCTAATCAGTTTCTGTGCAAACATTCTTCAATTCATTTCAGTCAATTGGTACAGGGTTCGTAGTTATCATCGGCATGTCCTTTTAACCTACCTTGGGGTCTCAGTCATTGTAAAACTTTGTAGGGCACTTTCATTCTGTATAGGAACATCTCCTTCCCGAAGGAATCAACGCAGTTGGTAATATGTTTCTTGCACTGGTTTTAAATATGAAAAGAACATGGTACTTTTTTATTTTACATACTTTTATAAAAGTTCAAAAATAGACCTATTTAAAAACTGATATAAAATGTGACTTTAAATTTAAAGTAATTATTCAGCTTTGTATATTATGTTACTAATTATTATGGAATTAATTCACATGGATTGATTTTTTAAGTAGCATGTGTTAAAATATAGAGATCATTCAATAACTTCTGAAAATCCTTGAATTTCAGAAAAGTTAAGTAAATTGTCCATGTCCCAGTTTTTTTTATATATATCACAGGTATTGAAAGTCTATCAAATAACAATTAAACGATAACATCCAAAAATACCTCTATATAGTATAAATAAAATTAAATGATATAGTAAAAACAACATGGTGGTACAGAGGGACATGTGTGCGCTTTTATAATCGGTCGTGCGCACGAGATACTATGTCGTGGGCACGAGTCGACTTCTCGTGTGCAAAAAATTAAGGTCGTGGTGCGCACGAGATAACTATGTTGTGGCCACGATTTATTAAGTAGGCGCACGAGATAAATTTTTAAGTCGTCGGGACAGATATTTAAAAAAAATTAGCAAAATTTCCCTTTTTGTTTTTCATGCCCTTTTAAAACTTTTAAATACTGATGGTATTTAAATTAACCCTTTTAAATTTTTTTGGGTCTCTTTTTGGGACACTACAAATTTTCCCCAAATCAGCCATTTAAATTTTACCAGTTTTGTGACTAACTGTAAAGGACGAATTTTAAAGCCGTTTATTTCGAAAACCCGGGAGGGACATTTTTAACTTAGAAATTCCCCTTTCATTTTTTATGAAATTTCCCGATTTTATCTTTATGAATTTTCCCGATTTTAACTTCACGAAAATTTTCGATTTTAAATTTTACGAATTTACAAATTTTACCTTCATGAAATTTAGATTTTAACTTTACAAATTCAAAAATTTGGGGAAAATTACGGGTTTCAACTTCAGAAAATTTATGTTCCCGCTTTACCCAATTCACGATTTTAAAATTCATGAAAAACAGATTTAACTTCATGAAATTTGGGAAAAAAATTCGTGAAGTTGAAATAAAAAATTCGGGGAAGTTGAAAAGTGAAATTTGTGAATTGAAAACGGGGAAATTTACGAAGTTGAATTCATGAAGTTGGGAAATTTGTGAATTCATGAAAGGGTTAAATCGGAAAATTTTGAAACCCAAATTCCCGGGAATTTTGTGGGAATTTCCCTATTTTTAAACGTGGGAATTCCCGGAAGTAAAAATTGTTTAATTTCCCTGAAGATGGGAAAACGATAATTTATGAAGTTAAAAAGGGGCCCCTTTTTTCTTTTGGGACTTTAACCCTTTTCCAGGGGGATGAAAAGAGAAAGGGAAAAAAGCCGGGTTTTTTTTATTATTTTCCTTAAATTTTTGTTTGAGGTAAGAGGTCGAAAAGGGCAAAGGGAATTTCAAGGAATTTCCCAAATTTTCCCTTTTTTTTTCAAAATACCCAAACCCCTGTTCTTTTTATATTTGTAAAAAGGGAAAAAATCTTTTTAAAATACACAAGCTTTTTTTGATAAAACTTTTCGTTTTTAAAGGGGATTGATGGAAATTTTTGGGTGTTTTTTCCATTAAAAAATTTTACCCACTTTTTTAAAACCCGAAAAACTGTTAAACTTATACAAGAGTACTTTCCGGAAAATTTACGCCCTCAAAGTTTTTCGTGACTTTCGCAGGTGGGAGTCAACCGTAGGGGGTTGCGGGTTTTTATATTAAAGTCATCAGGGGGAAAGTAACAAAGTCATAGTTCTTTTTTTTTTCGACTCGTAATTTTTGTTGTTTTAATCAAACATTTTTCCCTGTAGCAAATGCATAAATTTACTTTTAAAAGGAGTTTTCAAATTTCCCGGGCCCCAAATTTAAAATTTTTTTTTTGTTTTTCGGGGAAAGAAACCCAAACAAATTTAAAAAATTTTATCAAATTTAAAAATTAAATAAGGAGGTAAAAATGGTCGCGGAATTCTTTTTGGGTCAGTGCAATAATTAAAAATTGCATAATAAGGAATACGTGTACTCAATTCCTTTTTAAGGAAAAGGGATTTTTTTGAAAAGTTTTATATTTAGAAGCTATATAGCGGTAGTTTTTGCGCTGTTTACTTTCCGGTTGTCTGCTTTCCAATACCCTATACAAATTTGTTCCCGTTTTACTAGATCTATATGATGCAATATTGTATCAACCTCTTTAGAATTTTATTTTTTCGCATTTTTTTCCCCTAAACTTGGCAACGACCGTGTACTAAATTTTTAAACCGCCCAAAATTTTCAATTTAGCTAAGCATTCGAACTTACGTTTTTT
>NW_026864798.1:0-20706 GCF_026571515.1 Ruditapes philippinarum | reverse complement strand
TTTTTGTCAAGATACAAACAAATGTTCTACAGATTATAGATAGTTCGACACTGGTTTATGTCCATTTAAAAGTTTTATTCAATAAAGATTAATTAAGTATAATTGTCTGCCTTTAACAAAATACAAGGTATGTTATATCATTTTCAACCAGAAGTCAACGAAAAATGTATTTCATATAAACATCAAAGAAAAAGAAAATAAGAAAAAAGGAAAAGAAAATAACACTCGTGACATTTTGGTTCAATGATATGAATAACTTCAACCTATCAATCTATTGTCACCAAATTTATTTATTGTATGTCATTTAAAATTGATATATTTCTTATCATTTCAAACGATCACTATTTAATGTGTATTATGAAACAAAATGACTGAAAACCAATTCAAGAACATTCAGTTTTTATTTCGACGCTTTACGTTTATTTACCTTCTTTCGAGCTTGCCGTTCTTTTCACTTGCTGAACTCTTGTTGTTATATGTGTCTGTTGGTTTTGAATCTTTGTTTTCACACAGTTCACTTTGTCTCAATCCTGCTACTTGGTCGTTTTCTTCTTTATAATCTCGTTCATTTTGCGCTTTTGAATCATTGTTTTGATACGGTCCACTTTGTCTCAATCCTGCAACTTCATCGTTTTCTTTATAATCTCGTTCATTTTGCGGTCTTGAATATTTGCTTTCAGACAGTCCACTTTGTCTCAATCCTGGTACTTGATCGTTTTCTTCTTTATAATCTCGTTCATTATGCTGTTTTGAATCTTTGTTTTCAGACAATCCACTTTGTCTCAATCCTGGTACTTGATCGTTTTCTTCTTTATAGTCTCGTTCATTTTGCGGTTTTGAATATTGAGCAAAATAATAAAAAAAAAAATTTGCATTGGAGGATTATCATGTAAAAATATATCTATTACATTTTACAGGTTAGACATAATGTACATATAGAAAATTGCAACCCATCAACTACTTAAACTGTTAAATACAGCTTTAAATTATTTCGCAATATTGAACATTTTTCGGGAAAAAAAATGTCTGAGTTTATTCAGTCTTTTTACGATAAAACATTCCTCACACTCCCGTTTACAGAAATATATATATGCAGGATGACAGTTGACAGTGCTCTACCCACAAAATAACAAAGTAAGTACAAGTGTCATATGTTTTTCCTTTTATAAATGTTGGTTCCTTCACAGTCCATGTATAATGATATAATATATTGGTAAGATTATTCACAAACAGAACAAATTTGTGGGACAAATGTAAGACAATACTCACTTCCAGATGACCTTTAACATGTCTAGAAAAACCCATTTCCGCTTCTTCGCAATTCCTTTTTGCTTTTCTAATATCACCATTTGAAACCGCTGCTATAATTTCGCCTATCAATGTTAGTGATTTTTTTCCTTCTGGTAGGATATCTTTTATCTTGTTTGCTACTTGTAGCTCTTTTTTCGCTTGATCCATCACCTTTACCGCATGTTCTAGATTTTTCATTTTCACAGCGAAAAATAATTCTGTTATTGCAATTTTTCTCGCAATTTTATGAATATTTGTTTCGCTTTAATAATGAATAAAGATTAAAGCCATTTCGTTGAAATCATTTTACTTCCCGGTTACAGAAAAACTACACAAAAACCAGTCGATAAACTATCAATACTACAAACATGTATACAATTATTGATTTAACTTTACCTGCCAAAAGACTAAACCGAAAGTTTGATTAAACTGATACTTTCCAATCAAATTTAGGTCACATCGCAGAACTGTATAAAATTGAGAAATTTTACTGTCTATAAATGTATATACCTCAGGTGTAGAAAAAATTACCTTCAAAAAAGAGTAGAAGGTGATATCGATCCTTGAACAGAAAGCCGATAATATGGCTGATAATATGGTCCATCGCATTACCTTGCTCAAATAACCATTATGAAGTAATGCTGTACAGACCTCGGATTCGTTCTAAACAACGATATGAGCAGCGGAGATTCGAATTACCGTTATTCATATGATGAATGTATGTCTTTCGTCATTTATTTCTGTTTTAATATTCGTTAAGTTTATAACTGTTTAAACGAACAAGACTTATTCGAAGGCACATTCTTGTTCCATTTCCTACTGTATTGATAATAATTAAGTTAGTATACTTCAACCATTATCAACAGTAACACATACGGTTAAGATCACACGTAAGAAAATGGTATTGCTATCCCATGGATTTTTGTAAGCTAAATCGCTCACCTGGCTAAATATTATTTTATCCAAAGAGAAAAATAAATTTATAACTGGTAAGTAAACAGAAATTTATAAACATGTAAACAAGCATTAAAATCACAACGTGAATACTTATATTACTACCATCTCTGTGAAATATCAACCGAATTGTACTTTAACGGAAAAATAGTTAAAACCTTTGCCCATAGCATCTCTGCTTCTTTTTTTATACATTTATTTATCCCTGATAAGCACCGAGATTTTAAAATGATTTGTAAGACTCACAGACAATACAACAGACAAGTGCATATTGTATGAGGGTACATAGAATGCTATAAAGTAATCAGAAAAAGATCAACAAGGAAGTGCGACATTCAATTAACGCATCTCCAAAATCCAGCTAAATAGGACTACAGGCAAGAAGCCCGGTTGGCCACCGTACAATAACGGGAAATGACAAAAAGGTAAAATGAATATGAAATGATCTAAGACAACCATAAAGACGAGCTGTTAGCGTTACTATATAAGCGCGTTAATGAAAATGTGATTCTTTTTACTGTAATCAGTACTTATCTTGGATATGTGACAATTTTTGTTTGTTTGTTTGTTGCATTTTACGCCTTTACCCAACAGTATTTCAGTCATATAGGCGGGTAGTTTCCTAACCATCGTTCCTGGAGAGTTTCACCAGTACTAGGCTACCTACCTCTTGCTAAACAGGATATGTGACAAAACGAGTTGTAATATTCATATGACACTTCATTACTTGATTTATTTAACTATTTAAATAAAAAAATATTTTGCTCGCTATGAACTATAAGGCTTGCATGACTAAATTTTATTGAATAACCTCAATATTGAACCTACACTCATTATTTATTTCATAGTCACTCTTAAAGGACAATTGCTAAAGCGCGGAGACATTCATGATTTCTACAGCAGTAATAAAGATCAAATCTATAGGCATTATACTTCAAAAACATTTTTCAAAATGTCACTTTATGCGTCTTTGTGAAAGTAAATAACCCCTTGAGTGGACAAATTTTTGCCCAAGGGATATGATTTGAATCTAAAATGTCACCTTATGCGTCTGTGTGAAACTAAATAACCACTTGAGTGAACAAATTTTGGCCCAAGGGATATGATTTGAACAATCTATGTAAAGATCTACTAGGGGAGGAACTGCTACAGGAAGGAGGGAGTTCTTATGATAACTTGTCAGGAGTTCTGCCACGGAGTTCCTGGAAAACTTTTCGGATTTCTTCGGAAAACTTGATTGTATACTAGAAAAACACTCGTAAAAATGTTAAATTTTTAACTTAAAAAAGTTTGAGGTGCTAAATTAAACTTCGATGATTAAGCTTGTCTAACATATTGTATTGTGTGTCAGAAGTAAAACTTTTGGTAGTTTTGAGTAAAATATCCAAATAACTTGCTTATTTGTACTGATTGATCTTTTCATTTGTAATCTTCTTCACTGCCATACTTAATTATCTAATTATAAAGGAAAGTTGCAAACGTAAAGTCCAAGCTAATAAATTTATACCCGATTTTTCAAATGTCCCGGAGTTCTGGTGATAACTCTGAAGATGCATTAGAGTTCTTATACTGCCAGTGTGTTTCTTGTGGTAAGTAACGGCACGTTTAAGCGTGTTTTATTTAATGTTCTAATCCTACAACATTTCAAATTTGCCGTGTTTGGGCTTTCATTAGGAATTCTGTTTTTCTCTTTTTGATTGTCACATCAGTGATATTTATGTCGTGTGGCGGCTGTAAAAAGACTTCCAGTATATCTAATCAAAGATGTTATATTTTCGATCCTTGAAGATTGCTCAGCACGACATTTTTGTTGTGTGTGCATGTTTTTTGGTCCTTTTAGTTCCTTCCAATTTAGTGTTTTTTCTAGTCAGGTGGTTCCAGTATTCCCCACTTGAATACTGTTAAATCACCCTTAGGATATGCTGCCTGCTTTTAAAATTTGTCTTTTGACGGCTTATCTGTGATATGCAGGCCTTATAACACCTGATCCCCTTTCAAAATTTCATTTTATCTAGTTTATTTTATTGAATACTATGATAATGACTCTTCACTATATTATACCCTCTTTGTGGATGAGGGGTAGCATTTAAGGGTTGATGCCACCGATTATCATTACGCGAATATCTGGAGTTTATGCATCTTAAGCTCCAGCAGGTGAGGTTGTCCAACCCTTGGTGTTGCTATTTTAACACCGGAGGTTAGCCCTCTTTCGGCGCCATATGACCTAAATTGTGTTGGTGCACCATAAAACAAATAAAACAGTATATACTCAGACCGAACATGGACTAATATCTTTCGCGTTGCTATAAAACAAGCATATTGTAAATTTTATTTTATTTCTATAAAATAAACAACAAAACAACATTTGAAAGATTTCATTTATCATGCCATGTGTTGAACAATTTTTAGATATGCAAACAAGTCACGTTCCGGCTATTTCAATTTTATCCCATATCCCCTTTCTATCACCGCAGTACAACTAAGGTCTTCATGTTGCATCAGCTGCTAAAAATAGACAAGCATTTCCAATCTCACGTGGATCTGCAAACTGTCCTAGAATCTGAAAAAAATCAATAATTGTCAAGAACTATTTCAAAATACTTTAATATGGTTTATTCTTGCTGGCTTTATCACAGAAATTGAAATAACACCACATAGACGATTTGGTATAATCTGTTTATATAGCTACACTGGCATCATTTTAAGTATTTGCAATGATGTAAATCTGAATGTCATGTCATGTCACACAATGTCGAAATTTACTAAGTAGCCTCTACTCACGCATTTACCCTAACACCATGTCGTCCCTCATCTGTTGCAAGAGCACGTGTCATACCAATAACTCCACCCTGCATAAAATGCTTGTAATAACATTCTATAAACTGTAACATTTACGTTAATTCTAGAAGGATTTTACAAAACACAACTTGATGTTAACCTGATATGATATGACAAGGTGTGAACAAATGACAGGGACACTAATGGCATGACATATAAAAACAAATAAAATAACATAGCATGAATACTTAAACAATATTTTACAAGACAACAATGCATGACGTAAGATACCAAATAACATGACATATCATAACAAATAACAAGACATAGTATAACTATTATTAGTTGACATTACATTATTACATAGAAAAACATGATATAATAACTAAACATAATATACCTTAACAAAAAAACAGAACAGAACGTTATTACATACAATGATATGTTATGACACATAGCAATTCATCACAGATCATTAAAAATAACCATACAGAAAGTGCAACAAGCATATGATTGAATACTTAACATAGATAATAATAAATATCTAAATAACATATTCTAACACGACCTGCATTTTTCCCTTTTGAACATAGAAGAACCGAAAGTGTGTGTTATTATGCAACAGATGCACAGTTTGACGTTCTATATTTAGACATATGACGTAATCATTATACATGTGACGTAACCACTACAAAATCCGACGCGTTGACAATAAGTACGGAAACAAATCAGGCGCAATTTTGCTTGATAGCAGGTACGGCAGCAATTATTTGTTTGTCGTGTTAGAATCGAAATAATATATCAAAATCGGTGATTTTATCGCTGGATAACATCACTGTTTGTCGTTCGGATGCGCATCCGAACTCCAAACAGTGATGTTATTGAACGATAAAATCACAGTTTGGGATATATTATTTCTTAAACAAATAACACATCAAGGCGTATTATCAGTTTGTAAATAATCTTACATTTGCGTAGTAATTTGCTTAAATATGATTAAAATTAATTCAAAATATCATTACAAGGAAATGAATACAGACAGACAGAGAGTCATGACTTATTGTTGTGCGTGTGGTAATGTATTTCTTTCTATTTGGCTATTTCTTGTTGGGTGGTTCCAGTATTCCTCACTTGAATACTGTTGAATCACCCGTAGGATATGTGGCCTGCTTTTAAAATTTGTCTTTTGACGTCTTATCAGCTGTGATATGAAGGCTTCATAACCTCTAATCCCCTTTCATATTCCATTTTATGTAGTTCCGCCCATTATTTTTTTCGTTTAGGACACACGCATTTTTTTTTAATTGGGGACCATATGCCGCTTTTCATGGAACGGCACTTACGTGTCACATTGAAGGTTCCATGATAACCGCCTTATGAAAACATCTGCGGATGTTTTAAATTCAAAATTGTACCAGTTCATGTTAAATGTTGAATTCTGCTTAAGCCGGTGCTAGAGGGCGTGGGCGGTAGTTTGCACTTGCATGACAGTACCGTCCATGAACAGTCTTAATCAAACCGAGTCTGCAACAATTTAAATTTTGCCGTGTTGGGCTTTCTTTAGGGATTCTTATTTTCTCTATTTTTTAAAGTCTTTATAATTAAAAAAGGTCACTGGTTTTTTAAAAACCCAAAGGTCATTAGTCTAGACCATCATCAATTAGTACACAAACCTCGGAAAAAAATTCAAATACGGGCATGTCCAGAAAACCATAGTGGAAACACTTTTAAATTAATATTGTTACATAGAACAAATTGCCTTTGTTTCAACATACGTTACTGCGTCAGGTTGACCGACCGTGAAATGTCCACTAGCTATTTACTACTGAACCCTTTGTCTTTCGAATATAAGGCAAAGCAAACTGAAAACACACCATGTTCTGTTACGTAAACGGTCGATTAAGGTTTGCAAATATATCGCAAACAAGTATCTGTTTATCAATCAATTACAGCTATTTAAAATGTACCTTTTAGAAAATGTATTCACAAATAAGCTTCTGATAAAGATGAATTACATTTCTTTTACATTTTTATGGAAATGAATCCGGATATTGCATTCATAATTTTCTTGAAAATTATTGAATGTGCAATTTAGTCTTCGCTACGTTTGGAAAATATTTATAAAGAGACTCTACACAAATAAATGTAAGTAGATGCCGTCTTTACCCTACAAGTGAGAAAATATCCTATAAGATTTAAGTCCAACAACTTTCAAAATTCCTCCGACGAAAACCCACCAATAGTTCTTGCAGGTGGGTCTACGATAAAATATAGTTATGATAAAACTTTACGAACAATACTTTGACAATTCCAAACAAAAAAATCAGACGTTACCCCAATCGTGATTACTTATAACTAACAGCGGGAATCACTATGTCGGTGTTTAATCACAGTGTCCATTTTGTGAGCAAAGCGAGATTCCATCATTACTTTCGTCTTGCTCTTTTCTGTATCATTCCACAATTCACAGTTAAATCGTGTTTGGTGGTCGTGAAAGAGATATCGGTCTATTTATTTAGTTAAAAACTCAACTAAATATACTGAACCAAAAAAGAAACTTTCGCAAAGTATGTGCCAGTTGTTCAAGGGTACAACTTAGATGTACACACTTATATACATGTAGTAGCTTGTAAAACTCGTTTTGATTGCAAAATCGGTCAGCTAATCCCCGTATAAAAGCCCGATATGTTTATTCAACGTAAAAATCGAGTTTCAAAAGGATTGAAAAACTGTATTAACATATCTACATTCAAACTTGGAGAAAGTTCCTTTTTTTGCAGTATATGTTGCGAAAGCCGACTTAATACAGTATTCAAATGACAACATATTTCAAATTACTATCTTAAAACTTATACATCATTAAGTAATTTCAAATTTTAATCCAGACCACTTGAAACTATTATAAAGGAGTTATTCCTCGGAAACAGTAGAACAACAATATTATATTGTTTGACTGAGTCTGTTCGGTAAATGTAAAAGTGCAACGTCTCTCAACCCCTTGGCATGACTTTGTTTACGAATTTATATTTACATATTTCTGAACTTTGAACCTTTCTTAGCTCCATATTTAACCCTGTTTGTTTACACAATAATTTTTACATCTAAAAACATTTCCTAAAGCTTCTTCGTTTATTTTTTAAATTTTAAATTTTAGCCTCAGTTGTAGGCCAGGTGATATCACTGCTTAGTGTCATGGGGACAGTAGTTTGTCGCAAAACGAGGTATTTGCATAAGTGTATAGAAAATAGAACAAGTTGGAATAGCAAAGTAAGTGTGACAGACAAAGCTTTACAAGAATTGTTGTTTTGGCGAAAAAATGCGTCGGGTATGAACAAAAAAGGTAAAATCTGGAGTTGATGCAGTCGTGTTTACAGATGCAAGTAGATTGGGCTACGGTGGGTATATTGAGTTTGTGAATACATTTGATAGTAAGGAAGTAAGTTCAGGAAGTAAGTATGCCCAAAACTTTGAGACTGGAAGTAAAGATTTTAAGAAAGTAATAAATTCGAACCTGGTGCCCGCAAAAGAAGTAAACATTAAGTCTCCAGAGGTAGACTCAATCAAGGAATCCTGGGAGCTGGATTCAAACAAAGCATGCAAGGTAAAATGTTTAAACCACAAGTCTTCAGTAGAAGACTTAAGAAATAAGTCCCCGGAAGTGGACTTGAATTTGTCAAGGGTAAAAGTCTTGAACTGCAAGACTCATGTAATGGACATTACAATATCGTCCCCGGAAGAGGACGCTAATATAGATTCACCGGAAGTGATCTCAAGTTCCGTGTCTTTAGTATACGACACGAGGATAGACGGGCTCCTGGAAGTGAGCTGTCGTTTTAGTGGGTTCCCGGAAACGGACCATTTTTTCAAAAATAATGTTTTAGATGGGCATTGTATGTACGATAGTGATTTGTATGAATTTTCAGATCGTTATGCAAATTACGAACATGATCAAGGGTTCAGTGATAGAGGGAAAGTATCACATTTATTTGGCGCATGGCATGCGCAAGAAATAAAAAGTAGTTCTTCATGGAGAGAATTAGAGGCAATGTATAGGATGTTGTTAAGTAATCTTCCGAAACTACGTGATAAGAGTATCAAATTTTATTCTGATAACAAAAATTTAAAGTTTATCCTTCAATCAGGTAGTAATGTCGAGCAATTACACGAAACTTGCTTAGATTTTCACAGAACATGTGATGAGCATAAAATTACATTCGTTGTTGACTGGATTCCTCGTTCGCTAAATAGTAGAGCTGATCATTTAAGTAGATGTTTTGACTCGGATGACTGGCACATAAGCAATCATGTATTTCAGTATTTAGATAAAATGTGGGGTCCACACACTGTAGACCGATTTGCTACACACTATAATTGCAAGTGTCGGAGATTTTATTCAAAATGGTGGGTACCTGGTACAGAGGGTATTAATTGTTTTGATCAGGTGTGGAAGAATGAAAATAATTGGTTGGTACCACCACCAAGCGACGTTGCTAAGACGATAGTAAAACTTGAAATAGAGAAGTGTATTGGTACACTTATTGTTCCAAGGTGGAGGTCTGCACCATTTTGGCCTTTATTGGTAGATACACAGGGACAATTTAAAGATTTCATTAAAAATACATTTGTGTTACCCTTTACAGGCGCAGTTTGTAGAGGCAAGGGAAACAACGGTGTTTTCAGCAAAGAACCGTTTTCTTTCAGAATGATGGCATTGCGGTGCGACTGTACCAGCTAAAAGATTTAAATATATAACAGATAAAAAACGTATAGTACAGTCAATTTTCAAGATTGTTTAATATGCTTAATATATTTTCAGGTGTTGGCTTAACACGAAATCTGAAAAAAACAATTTCTGGATGCCAGAGTTCCAGTGAGAAATATTGATAATGTAGTGGGCAGGATGGCCGATCAAATTTTACATTCCAGAGCGGATGGAACTATTTCAAAGTATTATTCACATGTTAAACAATTTTAAGAGTTTTGTTCAAAACACGGATTTCAAGCTTACCCAGCTTTTCCTATCCATGTAGCGATGTATCTTTCGGAGTTAATAGATTTACATCAATCTGACACTGTTGTTTCAGCAGCGTTTTACGCAATTAGGTGGTTACATGAAATAAACGATTTAACTGACCCCACAAAGAATGCCATTGTGATTAGAATGCTTGAATGTGCAAAAAGAACAAACTCTAAGCCTGTACAGAAGAAAGATGTTTTATTGCCGGAACATTTAGTGAAACTTTGTGAATTATTTTCAACAACAAAAGACATTATAGTTTTAAGAGACATAACAATGATTCTTTTGTGTTTTGCTGCTTTCTTTAGATATAATGAAGTTAATGATTTACGATGTTGTGATGTTAAATTTTTTGCTGATTACATAGAGGTTTTTGTTAAGAAAAGCAAAACAGATGTATATCGGGAAGGCAAGTACGTAGTAATTGCTAAAGGGGTCACAAGTGCGTGTCCGGTTGCTATGTTACAACGATACATGAATTGTGCCGGTTTGTGTTCTAATTCGGATATGTATTTGTTTCGTCCAGCGTGCAGATCTGGTTCGAGATGTTTTCTTTTAAAGAAAGACAAAAAGCTTAGTTACTCTCGCGCACGTGAATGTATTGTTAGCAAGTTAAAATTAGTCGCGCCAGACATGAATTTGGGTACGCATTCATTACGCGCAAGCGGAGCTTCCGCGGTCGCAAACGCAGAAGGTGTTTCAGAACGTTGCCTTAAGCGACATGGAAGATGGAAGTCTGATTTAGCTAAAGATTCATACATAAAAGATTCTATTCAAAAGAGATTGTCTGTTTCTAAGACGTTAATGTTATAAACATATGTCTAATATACAAGTATACTATTAGATCTATTTCTGTATTTGTTCTCGAATTTGAATATAAACAAGTCTCTAACATTTGTATTTGTTCTATCGAAGTCTTGCCCACTGCAAAATTGTGTTATGTTATTTGTGAGTAGGCATGTTAAGACTTGAAAGTTCTGTACGTTACATAGTATAGTACAGAACATATGTCTTAACATGGCGGGATTCACAAATGCGCGAGTCATTTGTGCATAACGGTCACGTGGTATTAGGCTGTATTTGGCGGTTAAATAGAGCGGGTTTTCATTCTAGGCTTTACTTCTGTCCTTTCAAGGCGTAAATTTTATTCAAATTCGAGAGCAATTCATTCAGCAATTTTGATAAGTTGTTAGGTATTTAAATGATGACATGTATATAAGTACATACAGTCTAGTTTAAGCTGTAATATTTTGTTTTATGATACATAATTGTAATTAAGTACGTGCATCATCGTATGTAAGAAAAGTAGCCTTTTAAACTAAATTTGCATGCTAGGACGTAGTCCGTAGATCCTATATTCGGAGGAGTGGACGATTCAAATCGCTCAGCCAGGCGTTCTTTATATCTGGCGGTGCTGGGGTTGTGCCTTTATCTTTATTATGTGTCTTTAATGTACCATTACCCTTGAAGTTAAATTTCAACTTCATGTTATTCTTATATACCTATTTCGGTATGCATAAATGAGATAGAGTATGTTTTTAAATGTGTTTTATATAGGTTGATGCAAATTGGAAAATGATTGTTGATATTTTCATTTTCAGCAAATGATTGTTGATATTTTAATTTTCAGCAGATGTATTATTTTCGCAATTGTTTATTGATTAGAAATTTTTCAGATGTTCAGTATCTTAACTTCAGTAATTGTTTTGGAAAATTTTGGCTTAAAATTTAAAATTCATTTCAGTTTAATTATTAAATAAATATTGCTGAAATTTACTTAAATAGGTTAGGTAGTATAAATTTAAATGTATTTTAACTTGTTGATAGGATTCTGTAAATTAATTAGTGTAGGGGAGAATGTCACAGATTGAAATTATATGGTAATGGCAGCCGTGGATTTCCATAGTTTTGTTTAAGCGGAAACATCGTGCACGCGCGTTTTTATTAGGTTTTATCGTATAAGTTTAACTTTCGGTATTGAATCGGTGAAAATCGACAATTTCCGTCAATGATGTACATTGTCGATCTCACCCGTGCAATATCGTGATCACTGGTCACTCGTTCTTTCTTGTTGTACTTATCCAATTGGTGTGTTTGTTATGAATGATTCTATGTGAGAGAGATATCCATTGGTTCTTTTAAATATTTTTACTTCTGCGCACTGTTTGCTTTTCCTGTCCCGCTCACTCTTGACAGTCATCTCTTACGAGTCAGACGTTTAGTAAAACTAGTTAATTTAACATTAGATATACTTCTTACTTTATATTTCAATTTATATTGAAATACTTTATATAAGTATAAAGTACTTATCGAAGTCTTGCCCACTGCAACATTGTGTTATGTTATTTGTGAGTAGGCATGTTAAGACCAACAATATTATATTGTTTGACCGAGTCTGTTCGGTAAATGTAAAAGTGCAACGTCTCTCAACCCCTTGGCATGACTTTGTTTAAGAATTTATATTTACATATTTCTGAACTTTGAACCTTTCTTAGCTCCATATTTATCCCTGTTTGTTTACACAATAATTTTACATCTAAAAACGTTTCCTAAAGCTTCTTCGTTTATTTTTTAAATTTTAAATAAGGGAAAATGAAACAGGTGAAGAGAATTCTTTTAACTTTATAAAGGAGAACATAAAATAAATAAATAAATAAATAAATGGGGATCATAGTTTTAATATTTGAGCTTTAGAAGAATAACAGGAAACGTCTTTTAATAAACCTACGCCAACCAGCATTGTTCACTAGACAATCTATCTTCTGGAATTTATCAATTGTGGCTTCAACTGCTGCCTGGTTTATAAAATAATGTGAAAGTAAGCCCTTCTTTTGCTACAGCGTTCCTATTTATTTTGAAACTTATTCCTAAAATTCATATTTAAATTGTACTATTTGCAATAAATATAAACGAATCTCATATTATGTTAATGACGCTGTAATCCTATACCAGACAAATGTTCGATCCTTTAGAAATAACATCGAAACACGATGCTTTCAGATTTGTACGAGGGGCGTTGCTCTTTTGTATCATAGGCAAAAATAAAAAACACGGTCCCTGTCGTCACAATATTAAATCCAATTAACACTTGTATATCTATATATGTTTTTGTAAGTGATATAGTAGGCTGAATGTATTGATAAGATGAACGTCAAATATGACCTTTATACTTTACTCACGTCGTTTATTTTCATGACCTAACATTGTATATATATACTGTGTGAATGTTTAAACCCGATGTAATGATTATTTCATAGGATGGTTTCCAAGTTATGTTTATACTTATATCAATAAATCTATTTTAAGGATTCTTTCTCCTGTTTGCCGTCACGAACCTACCACATAACTAACTGCATGGGGGATCAAAAGCCCCCCCCCCCTCCAAACAACAGAGCTGGTCCATAAGGCTTTCATAAGGTACCACTCAACGGCATTTTTGACGTAAAACCGTTCACCTTTATTTGATCTTCTTTTGTCATATCGCAGTGTATATAAAACACCTCTCCCGGACCCTCCGGCATCATCGTCTCTCCCACAGCATCTATTGAATAAAAATTCTGTCAAATACGATATTTTCTTTAAACCTTGCTCGTTCTATATTACTCTCAACCATGACGCAGGTTTAAGAGTGTATATTATTGAGCATAGGAAAAAGAACATAAGTAACTGGTGCTCAAATTGTAGAATGTTTCATGTTAGGTCATTTGGTTAATATTAAAACAACATTTAATAAGGATTTTCAATAAAGTTCATTTGGAATTTAAAATAAAACGTTAAGAAATTTTGTCTTACCATCAATATCAAAAACGGCAACATTGGCCCCATTTTCGACTAGAAAATAGAAATAGCATTGGGACTGTCAATAATGTATACTAACGTTTTAAATGTTTAGGCTCTAATACTACATATAAATAAACTAAACCCTTAATATACAATGGAACCGAAAGGGATAATCTTGCCACCAGTATTCAGCCAGGTCGGTCTGCACTTACACACAGTCTGACGAGGCTCTACAATATAAACTTGATTGCTCAGTTCTTGTATTTTGATATAGACATCCTTAATTTTCAAAAGAACTTTTCAAAATTTAAAGCAGGGCAAATCTAAGTATGCAAATTGAGTAGATTAAGGGTAAAGTGTTTTATTTAAAATTTACAGAAGAAAGCATTTGTCTTGCAATTACAATTACGACAGGTGCATCTTATGAATCTCTCAATAATCTCAATAATCTTTCAATGATATGTACATGTACTTAAAGCATGTAATTGACACACTGCCATGACCTACTGTATCCAGTTTAGGACTTGCAAGGCCAAGCAAGAAAGTTAATGTATGTAGTACAACATTTCTCATGGCCATATGTATGACTTGGTCGTGGATCGATCCCGCGACTACATAGGTACATAACGAGATGGATGGTCAAAAACCGCAGTAAAATAATTTTTCTTTTAAGCTCCAGTTATGTTAACGGGGTTTCCTCCACCAAGTTAAGTACCCTGAATAAACATTCAAAAAGCAGAAACAAATAAGCCGCATGAGAGATTAGTCTTTCCTATGTTTTGGCGCAAACATGCAACATTCACTCAATATAAACAGTTAGTCGTCTGGTACACAAGTGGCCTATTTATTTAACGGCGTCCAAAACACACACACACACACACACACACACACACACACACACACACACACACACACACACACACACTAACACACACACACACACACACACACACACACACACACACACACACACACACACACACACACACACACACACACACACACACACGCACGCACGCACGCACGCACGCACGCACGCACGCACGCACGCACGCACGCACACACACACACACCAACGCACGCACGCACACACTCACGCACGTCAACGGCGATATGAAATGTTCCACGTCGTGTGCCCGGTAGACCATAGTGACCATTATAATTTTTTATGACATGGTTATGTTTTCTTTTCTAACACTCCTCGTGATTTTGTCACTATACACAAAGAAGAATAAAAAACCGGTGTTAAACTGCCAATAAACACTGGTTAGGGACTACTTGTATATGCGGCTGTTATGTTTTCTTCCTCGATTATATAGTTAACAAAGCCTTTTAAAGCAAAAATAAAAAGCGTTTTTATTGATATTTTCATATTTTCAGTTCTGATACTGTTTTCTTTTCATATAACGCTGAAATAATATCTCACATACACTAACTTCACAGATTTTATCCATATCAGTTAAATTTTGACAAAACGGCGCCAATCCGCAAGCGACGTAATGACGTCATCTTACTCATGAAGGACGCCATTTTAAACTGACAGTATGATTATACAAACACTGATGTCAAAACAATACAATCTAGTCTAACGGTAAGTTTCAATTGTTGAAAACTTGATAAAATAACTTGTTTCGTGTCATTTCTTTTGTTTTATAATTTCTATATCTTAGCATCGGAAGAGTGCGAAATCGAACAGTGTAATACGAAAATCCGGCAACGGAAGATATCTCCGCTTGAAAAAATAACATTGGTGATCTTCCTTATTGGCGACGCCGGTGAGCGGCGTCGTCTCTTATGGAATGCTTTTTATTTTGGCCTATGGAAGGAGCTGTTATTATTAACAGTTAATGTCATGTTGTGTTAATTAGTTTTATTTTGATTCGTAAAAATCAAGTAAACAAATATGTTGTTATATTTCTATTTAATAACTTTATGTAAAAAGCATGTACATTGTGATATTATTTTAACGAAATTGCAGGCTCAGTTTAACAGCTTGTCCCTTAGTTTTTCTGACAATACTAAAACCCGGATTTCGAATATCGTTGTGGTCTACATTGATATGCTGTATCCATTCATTCATTCATTTATATATTTTCAAAATGTTCCTACAAGAAGAAAGTTCACCTGCAAATGAGTATTAGGATAAGTAATGAATTGTTGTAAACGATTATCCTATTGATTTTATCCATATAACGTTTATCTGTTGCACAGAATGGTTGTTTTTACAAAGTGTACCAGTATCCGGATGTTGAAAGCTATCCGATTTTCTGCAATTACTGCTGTCACATGGCCATCTATTTTTTATGAACACTTTACCATTAATTTGCATGGATTAATAAAACTGAGCCTGCAAAATTTCATAATTTTGCTGTTTAGGGTGTTCTTTTGGGTTTCAGGTTTTCTCTATTTTAAGGGGAAGTAACTCATGTTTACTAAATTATTTGTTCTTTTCTGTCTATCTAAGGTATTACTAACTATTTTTGTTGTATAAAATTTACCAGTTGTAAGGTCATCAATAGCATGTTAATGTTAATGTTAGGATTTCATATTTATTTAACAGAAACTGGGATCATTAATGCTATGTGCATACATGTATATCTTAGTATATTGATATGATGAGACTATTTCTGAATTAAAAGAGTTACAGTTATGTCATTATTATCAAAGGGATGAGACTTTCATTTAAAGTTATAAATGATAATACATGTATTGATTGAAAATGTCTTTAAACTTGGATCAAGCAATATAATTAATAAAGTCTCAAAAAATCATATTCTGAATAGTTATTCTATTTTTTTTCTAACATGTGCATAGTTTGAAAAGGACAGCTTCTGTCTTATCTATTTGTAATGGAGGGACAACGGTCTCAACCTCCAGGTCTCCAGAGTCAACCCGACAACAGACTTTTTATGTCTAATATATGTCAATGACATGTCTGCAACCCTAAGCAATAAGCGTTTATTATATACACAGGCACGAGTATCAGACCTTGGAAGAAAAAATATAACCAGATTGATAAAAAGCATGTGTTGATCTTAAAAGTGTCAAAAAAACAAAAAAAAAATGTAAATAATGACCGCCTTTAAAAATATAAGTTAATAGTATACATTGTATTTTAAAGGGGGTCATTATTTACATTTTTTTTTTGGTTTTTATGAACACAGTTTTTTATCAATCTTGTCATATTTTTTCTTCCCAGGTCCGATACTCGTGCCTGTGCATATAATAAACGCTTATTGCTTAGGGTTGCAGACATGTCATTGACATATATTAGACATAAAAAGTCTGTTGTCGGGTTGACTCTGGAGACCTGGAACAATTCAATAGATTCTTTCATGAATAGTTGTTTATCGCAAGATTAACAATTATAAAAAGAATGGGTCCATTATCCAGACCAATTGTCCGTTCTCAGTGCTACAAAACCGCAGCGCAACAATGTCCCGTTTTTCGATGGTACAGCATAATAATGCTAGTTTTAGTGATTTGATATTAGAATCTGTAATTCTTTATAAAATAAATGACCCCCGCAACAAGAACCAATTGTTACCCCGGGGGTATTATTAGATATTTGTAACATTTTTAATTAACCTTCCGCAACGGACATGAATGTGTACTTCTTGACCTTTAACCAGTCATGACCATGCATATTATAAGCACATAATCTCATGATAGTAATTATTGGTGGCAAGTTAGTTGTGTTATAATGGTGATCATTTCTGCCAAGTTATCTTAAAAACATTGCAGCGGTTTAAATGTTATGGAGCGGACACGAATTGAGATTTTTTAATACTTGATCTTTAAGTGTTATCTTGACCTTCGGGGTAGCAACTAAATAATTGCGCTTTGCACATCGTCTCATAATGGTGAGCACTTATGCCAAGTTATTTCAAAACAGTTTCAGCGATTTAAATGTCCTGGAGCGGACACGAAATGTAAAGCTTTTAACACTTGACCTTCAATTGTGACCTTGACCTTCGAGGAAGCAAACCAATTGTTGAGCTCTACATATCGTCTCACAATGGTGATCACTTGTGCCAAGTTATCTAAAAAATATTAAGCAGTTTAAAAGTTATAGAGCGGACACGAAAGTGTTACGGACAGACGGATATGCCAACATTTGGGTTCTATGTGCTTTTTCTTTGATCTTTATGTGGTACTTTTCCACATAAACAAGTAAAATTATCACATGAACCAGTCAGTTTATGGGATTTCCTTCCTTTTAAAATTATGAACGAAATGAAGCTCATAGACCTTAAGATGTTTGCACGGACGGACGGACGACGAACGGACAGAAGGACGGACTGACAGACGAAGCATTTCTGATAAAGAAAAAAAGATCTTTGTTTCTTTTTGAGTAAACGTTTAACACATCAAGTTCTACCAACTTGACTAAATAGTGCAAAAATAGCAGGAATTAATATTGACACGCAATTAGCGAGAAAGGAAATGACAAAGGCTGTTATTATGCGGTAATTCAATTTAGTATCTTAATTCTATTTCTAACAAACTGCTTGCTAAGGTATTGTAATATATGTATAACATGGCCCATTTCGAAAATGTTACGTGATTACTTGATTTATGTCACAATAATACACGTTACGTTCCAACATAGCATAATCTTTAGTAGGTTAATTTTTTTATAGAGGTCAATTTGGCGATTTAGGTTCTTGGTATTTAATGTATTTTCCTAAATAAACTTTTGTTAAGTAAATGACACCCGGAGTGGAGCCAATTTAGACTCGATGGAGAAGAGGATTTTCAAAGATTCCATTTTATAGTCAATTTTAAGCTCATGTGACCTACTTATGGATCATACTGGATTCATCTATATAACTGTTGTAGAGAACAACCTAAGTATTATTTGGTCAAAATCCATCAAGTGGTTTAAGAAGAGATTTTGTTTAAAGAAATTGTGGACAATGACGCGTTGCTATTGAACAAACGTATTGTAAAAATGCACATAAGTAAATTCTTTGAAAATAAACAACATACATCATTAAAGATAGGCTTTTATTGATCGTGCCATGTGATGGAAAACAAGTAAGCAAACAAAAACAGTGGTTATTTCATTTTTATCCCATATCCCCTTTCTATACCAGCAGTACAACTAAGATCTTCACCGGTGGTAAAAGTTGCATCAGCTGCTAAAAATAGACATGCCATTCCGATCTCACGTGGATCTGCAAACCGTCCCAGAATCTGAAAATACAACAACAAAAAATACTATTTATGTATGGTGGCTGATTTGTGCCATTCTTGTTTTCGCCCCACGACCCCGCCAAGCGAAAAGTCGAAAATTAACAAGTTAAAATAGTGGGGGCGCGGACAGAAAACACGCTAACTTGCGATGGCGCAGGGCGAAGTTTAAGAATTAAAACTTCGCCCCGCGGGGGCGCGGAGCGAAATTTAAGAAATAAAACGGCGGGGCGCAGAGCGAAAACATGCTTGATAGCTCCCCCGCTAATAAGCGTGTTTTCGCCCCCGCCCCCGCAATTTTACTTTTTAATCATCGACTTTTCGTTTGGCGGGGTCGCGGGACGAAAACACACTGAATAGCGGGGTCGCATGGCGAAGTTTACATTATTAAACATCGCCTCGCACCCTCGCTAATTAGCGTGTTTTCGGCCCGCGACCCCGCTGTTTTATTTCTTAAATCTCGCTCCGCGCCCCTGCGGGGCGAAGTTTTATTTGTTAAACTTTCCCTCGCGCCCTCTCTTATAAGCATGTTTTCGCTCCCCGCCCCCGCCATTTTAACTTGTTAATTCTCGAATTTTCGCTTGACGGGGTCGCTGGACGAAAACACATTAATTAGCGGGAGCGCGACAAAATTTAGTTATTACACTTCGCCCCGCAAACCCGCTAATTAGCGTGTTTTGTCCCACGACCCCGCCGTTTTATTTCTTAAATTTCGCTGCGCCCCCGTGGAGCGAAGTTTTTTAACTTCGCCCCGCGCCCTCACTAATTAGCGTGTTTTCGCTCTGCGCCCCCGCCATTTTAACTTGAAAATTTTCGACTTTTCGCTTGGCGGGGTTGCGGGGCGAAAACACGAATGGCACAAATCAGCCACCATATTATTTTCCAGAACTTATTAAAAAAAGAAATCTTGAAATATTAAATTACTTTGGTTCATGCTTCGTCATAGAAAATACTCAATAGCAATTGAAAAAGCCAACATTACATCCTACTGTCATACTGTTTTCTCATCACGTAACAGTTTTCATATCAATACACAGTAAGTAAGCTTTAGCATTTACAAACATTTATGACAAGAAAAAATTATTTTAAAGAAATTTAGTCAAAAGAGTTATTAGTCCAAACATTTTTTCTAACTTACACTAATATCTTTTATTTGTTCCATCTGTCCTTTTTCTGCTGTTTTTGCCCATTCTTCGAATAAAGGTGTCCAAACACATCCAGGCGATATCCTTAAGTATATACATTAACAGTACAAAATGTGTTTTTTTTTCTAAGAACAAATCCACGATTTTGTCATTAATTATTGCACGTTTAATACACAAAAATTGGAATATACGCAAACTTGACAATTTTACAAATGCAAAAAGCAAAATAACTTCTTATAACATGAAAAACAGTATTTTGTTCTACTGACTTTTAATGATGCTCATCCATTTCATATTATTCACGTTTGTTGATTTCAGCCAACACATAATTTAGCCGATTTTAGCAATCATGGTACACATTATCGTAATTCATTTAGTAACCTCTACTCACGAATTTACTCGAACACCATGCCTTCCCTCATCTGTTGCAAGAGCACGTGTCATTCCAACAATTCCACCCTACAAAAAGTAACATTCTATACTTCACGCCACACACACAAAATATCCAATGAACCCCACACGTTGAACCAGATAAAAAAAAAAAGA